>NW_012121820.1:16409258-16419568 GCF_000951035.1 Colobus angolensis palliatus
AAAAAAAAAAACCCAACAAGATTTTTTTTTAACTAGGCAAGTCAATTTCTAAATTTGTAAGTAAAAATATTGAATAAGAGTAGCCAGAGAATTCTTAAAAAGAAGAGTAATGAGGGAGAAACAGCCCAAACAGACAGTAAACCTTACTATAAAGATACAGTAATTAAAACTGTGTGCTATTGGCACATCAGTAAATCAGGGGAACAGAATAGAGATTCCAAAAGTTGTCCTGAAACATATGGGAATTTACTATATAATGAAGATGGCAGTTTGTACCAGCGAGAAAAAGGTGGATGATTTTTAAGATGGAGTTAGGACCAACAGTCTGACATCAGAAAACAAAGCTGAATCTCAGTCTCACTATATATGCCAATAAATTACAAATCAATCAGATTTAAACCACAAAATACTCGAACTATAAAGTCTAAAAAGGGGAGGAGCCAGGCGCGGTGGCTCATGCCTGTAATCCCAACACTTTGGGAGGCCAAGGCAGGAGAGCTGCTTGAGTCCAGGAGTTGGAGACCAGCCTGAACAACACGGCAAAATCTCATATCCACAAAATATATACGTGTACGTGTGTGTGCGTGTGTATGTGTGTGTGTGTGTGTGTAAAGGGGGAAAGATAATAAATTTTCTTATCTCTGAATGGGGAAAGCATTCCTAAACATGACATAAGACCTAGAAATCATTTTTTAAATGATAAATCAATCTATATAAAAATCTGAAATGGTTGTATAGCTCAATAGCAAACAAGTTCAAAGGACAAACAACAAACTAAGAAAAATAATTGCAACTCATATGATAGGTAAGGGTGTTTTTTTTTTCTTAGCATGTATATAGTAAGCTCCCATAAAATGAGAAAAATGACGGGCCGGGCGCGGTGGCTCAAGCCTGTAATCCCAGCACTTTGGGAGGCCGAGACGGGCGGATCACGAGGTCAGGAGATTGAGACCATCCTGGCTAACACGGTGAAACCCCGTCTCTACTTAAAAAATACAAAAGAACTAGCCGGGCGAGGTGGCGGGCGCCTGTAGTCCCAGCTACTCGGGAGGCTGAGGCCGGAGAATGGCGTAAACCCGGGGGGCGGAGCTTGCAGTGAGTTGAGATCCGGCCACTGCACTCCAGTCCGGGCGACAGAGCGAGACTCCATCTCAAAAAAAAAAAAAAAAAAAAGAAAAGAGAAAAAAAAGAAAAATGACAACACATAGTTTGAAGAAAAAGCAAACAAATGGCTCATAAACATATGACAAGATACTCAACCTCACTCATAAGATAAATGGAAATTGAAATCATACCAGCCACCCAACAACAGCAGATACACGTTCTGCACTCGAGTGCACATGGAACATTCTCCGGGACAGACCATATGCTACACCATAAAACAAGGCTCAATAAATTTAAAAGGAGTGAAATCATACAAAGTATGTTTCCAACCACAATAGAATGAAGTAAGAAATCAATAACAGAAAGAAATTTGGAAAATTAAAATATGTGAAAACTAAACAACACACTCCTCAATAACCAGTGAGTCAAAGAATAAATCACCAAAAAGCTTAGAAAATACTTAGAGATGAAAGAAAATGAAGATGCAACATATCCAAATGTAAGGATGTGGTAAAAGAGAACTTAAAGGGAAATTTCTAGCTGTAAAATCCTATATTTAAAAAAAAAAAAGAAACCATCTAGATGTGGTGTCTCATGCCTGTAATCCCAGCACTTTGGGAGGCTGGGGCAGATGGATCGCTTGAGCTCGGGAGTTCGAGACTAGCGTGAGCAACATGGTGAAACCTCTGTCTCTAAAAAATAAAAAAATAAAAAAAATCAGGCGTGCTGGCACCTGCCAGTAGTCCCAGCTACTCGGGAGGCTGAGGTGGGAGGACTGCTCAAGCCCTGGAGTTCAGAACTGCAATGAGCCATGATCATGCCACTTACACTCCAGCCTGGGCAACAGAGTGAGACCCTGTCTCAAAAAATAAAAATAGGCCAGGTGCAGCGGCTCACGCCTGTAATCTCAGCACTTTGGGAGGCCGAGGGGGAAGGATTACCTGAGGTCAGGAGTTCGAGACCGGCCTGGCCAACATGGTGAAATCCCATCTCTACTAAAAATACAAAAGTCAGCAGGGCGTGGTGGCGGATGCCTATAATCCCAGCTACTTGGGAGGCTGAGGCAGGAGAACTGCTTGAGCCCTGGAGGCAGAGGTTGCAGTGAGCCGAGATCATACCATTGCACTCCAGCCTGGACAACAAGAGTGAAACTCTGTCTCAAAAAAATAAATAAATAGGCCGGGCGAGGTGGCTCAAGCCTGTAATCCTAGCACTTTGGGAGGCGGAGGTGGGTGGATCACGAGGTCAGGAGATCGACACCATCCTGGCTAACATGGTGAAACCCCGTCTCTACTAAAAATACAAAAAACTAGCCAGGCGTGGCGCATGCCTGTAATCCCAGCTATTTGATAGGCTGAGGTAGGAGAATCACTTGAACCAGGAAGGTGGAGGTTGTAGTGAGCAGACATTGTGCCATTGCACTCCAGTCTGGGCAACAAGAGCAAAACTCCATCTCAAAAAAAAAAAATTCAGGTGGCCTGGGACCAGAATGCCAGGTTCAGACGCCAGCTTGCAACTTCCTAGCCATGCAGCCTCGGGAAATGGGAACTGGTGTGATTTTTCCTACATAATTTGGGGCTCACTGTGAGGAAAGCATGATATCATATTTGTAAAGTGCCTGGCACATAGAAAGTGCTCAATATCAAATTAGCAATTATTATGATTCCTATGGAAGATCTTGTTCAGATACTTGCCCTCTTTTGCAGTCAATTTCATAGCTAGGCAAAAGCTTCCAAAATGCCTACTATATGTGCCATGCCCTGTGCATGGTCCTGGCGGGGCTTGTCTGGTGGAGTTGATTGGGAGCCAAGGCCTACAAAAGCCACTCTACAGGGAAAGAACCCAGAAAAGACAAGGATATCACTATGGACTGAATGTGTTTCCCCCACCCCAGATTCACATGTTGAAGCCCTAATCCCCAGTGTGATGGTGTTTGGAGGTCACCCTTGGGAGGTGATTAGGTTCAGATGAGTCATAAGGATGGAGTCCCTATGATGGGATTAGTGCCCTTATGAGAAGAGGAGGAGACCAGAGCCCTGTCTCTCTGCCATGTGAGGACACATTAAGAAGGTGGCCATCTGCAAACCAGGAAGAGAGTCCTCATCAGACACTGAATCTGCTGCCTCCTTGATATTGGACTCTCCAGCCTTCAGAGCTGTGAGAAATAAATGTTCATGGTTTAAGCTGCCCAGTCTATGGTATTTTGTTATAGCAGCCTGAATGAACTAAGATACAAGTCCACCAGTTAACCCCACTCTAAGATACTTGTCAATACAATTAGCTTAGAAAAAGAGGGCTGGGTGTGGTGGCTCACACCTGTAATCCCAGCACTTTGGGAGGCTGAGGCGACGGATTGCTGGGACCCATGAGTTTCAGACCATCCTGGGCAACATGGTAAAACACCATCTCTACAAAAAAACACAAAAATTTGGCCAGGCGTGTTGGCTCACGCATGAAATCCCAATACCTTGTGAGGCGGAGGTGGGAGGATCACATGAGACTAAGGGGTTTCAGACTAGCCTGGGCAGCATGGTGAAATCCCGTTTCTACAAAAAATACACGAAAGAAATTAGCCAGGCATGATGGCATGCACCTGTAGTCCCAGCTACTCAGGAGGCTGAAGTGAGAGAATCGCCTGAGTCTGGAAGGTTGAGGCTGCAGTGAGCTATTACCACACCACTGCACTCTAGCCTGAGCAACAGAGCGAGACTGTCTCAAAATAAGGAAAGAGGCCGGGCGCCGTGGCTCATGCCTGTAATCCCAGCACTTTGGGAGGTCGAGGCAGGTGGATCACCTGAGGTCAGGAGTTCGAGATCAGCCTAGCCAACATGGTGAAATCCCATCTCTACTAAAAATACAAAAATTAGTCAGGTGTGGTGGTGCACACCTGTAATCCCAGCTACTTGAGAGGCTGAGGCAGGAGAATCACTTGAACCCAGGAGGCAGCGGTTGCAGTGAGCGGAGATCATGGCACTACACTCCAGCCTGAGTGACAGAGTGAGACTCCGTCTCAAAAAAAAAAAAAAAAGAAGAATAGAAAAAGAAATCGAAGAATAAAATGGAATTAGAAAAGAGAAAGTAAGAGTATTATTATTGGCCAGGTGCGGTGGCTCACACCTGTAATCCCAACACTTTGGGAGGCAGAGGTGGGTGGATCACCTGAGGTCGAGAATTCGAAATCAGCCTGGCCAACATGGTGAAACCCCGTCTCTACTAAAAGTACAAAAATTAGCTGGTGTGGTGGCACATGCCTGTAATCCCAGCTACTCTGGAGGCTGAGACAGGAGAATCGCTTGAACCCAGGAGGCAGAGGTTGCAGTGAGCCAAGATTGCGCCACTGCACTCTAGCCTGCACAACAGAGCAAGACTCTGTCTCAAAAACAACAACAAAAAAAAGAGTATTATAGTATTTGGTATAGGTATAGATCTGGGAAATCCAAGAGAACCTACTGCAAAACTATTAAACCAAAAGAAAATTAAGTAAAGTGGCAGGGAATTAAGTTAACATTCCCAAATCAATTATGTGTATATACACCAATTGCAATTAGAAAATAAAATGAAAGAAAGCTTAGCATTATAAAAATATCGGCCAGGTGCAGTAGCTCATGCCTGTAATCCCAGCACTTTGGGAGGCCAAGGTGGGCGGATCACAAGGTCAGGAGTTCGAGACCACCCTGGCCAATATGGTGAAACCCCCGTCTCTAGTAAAAATACAAAAATTAGCAGGGTGTGGTGTTGCATGCCTGTAGTCCTAGCTACTCGGGAGGCTGAGGCAGAAGAATCACTTGAACCCGGGAGGTGGAGGTTGCAGTGAGCCAAGATAATGCCACTGCACTCCAGCCTGGGCAACAGTGCAAGACTCTGTCTCAAAAAAAAAAAAAAAAAAAGAAAGAAAAAAAGAAAAAAGTGGGGGACGGGGGCACCCGCCTCTTTGGGAGAGCCGGCCTCTCAAAACCTCCATGTCTGTATCTGTAAAACGAGCGTAAGGACGGCGTCCATCCACAGAGGGCCTCCTCGGTCCCAGGCCAGGAACGGAATAAATGCCTCCTAATCAGAAGCCCTGACCTTACCCACCCACCTCCCCCTGAGTCACTGTTTGCCTCCCTCCTGGCAGGGACAGTATCTGAGCCACGCCTATGTCCCGGGCACCTAGCACATGGAGGGGGCTCACTGAGGGTTTGTTGAATGAATATGTGGCTGACGGGAATTGCCTAATGCTGGGGAAAGGTGCTAAAAGTGGCAGTCAAGACCGTACAGCGGGAGGTTTGAAGCAGAGATGACTGGCAGCTCACTCCAGCCACAGGGCCTTCGTGTGTACCATTCCCACTGCCCGGATGCTCTTCCCTGGCCACTTCATCGGGGTAACTGGTGCTTCCTTCCGTTCTCAACTCAAAAGTCCCCTCCTCGGGAAGTGTCCCCCACACCCTTTCGCTGGGTCCCCCTGACTTCTGTCTCTCTTTGATAACGTGGTCCTGTTTTGTTTTTGTTGTTTGAATTCATGTGGTTATGTGACTACTGTCATGGGCTTTTGTTCATCTTGTTCACTGCTGTGCTACCAGTGCTAGCATGGGGTGTGGCACACAGTAGGTGCTCAGTAAACAGTTGAATGAATGAATGACTATTTAAGAGCTAAGGGACTTCAGAGCCAGAAACCTGGGAGCTCCAGAGAGAGGGAAACACAGAATAAACGAAGTTGAATACTCCCCTGACGCCCACAGTCCTGCCACCACCCTCTGCCTCCCACTTCCCCATCCGCAGGCCCTGGACCCTGGCTGGTCCCAGCTCCCACCCAGACTGGCCTGGGTCTCCCCACCCATCTTGAACCCTGATAGGGCCATCATCTCACCTGGTAGAAGGCAGGGGCTGTCCCAGAGGACCTGGGAGGCAGCCTGGAGTCTTGGCACGAACACCAGGTGTGAAGTCAGGGGTCTCGAACTAGAAGCCCTGCTCCACCTCTCCCTGCTGTGTGTCCCTAGGCAAGTGACTTCCCCTCTCTGGGCCTCAGCGTCCTCATCTGCAAAGCAGGGATAAAGCAGACATCTCAGCACTGTTTTGAGGATGTCGTTAGAAAAAGAAATCCCAATGGCGTCCACTCTCCGATCACTGTCCGTCAGGCTGTGGCTCTGGCCCAGTGCTGAGTCTCCTAGACCTAAAGTACCCTTCAACCCTCCCAAAGCGCTTTCAACCCTCTCAAAGCAAGAGTGAGGCAGGGTATGGCATGGTGCTGAGCGTGGCTCTGGAGCTAGGCTCTCCACGTCCAGATCCTGGCTCCAACCCTAAATAACTATGTGACCTTAGGCACGTGACTTCACTTCTCTCTATGCCCTGTTTCCCCATCTGTAATGATGGGGTCATTGCGGTAAGTGCACGAGACACTGTAGAGTGCTAGGGGCAAAGCAGGTCACTCTGCACCTCAGCCGTTATTGATATTGTGTGATCCTGGACACACCAGGGAGGTGGGTTCCGATTATTCTCTGGGGAGGCAGAAGGCCTGGGAATCGGTCCAGAATTTCCTCTGAAAACCCATGAGTGGGGAAAACACCCACTGGCTGGGTCCTCAGGCAAGACTGTTTGCCCTGAGCACCCAGTGCAGCTATGAGACGCCCCCTGCCTGTGTGAACTTCAGCCTGTCCTCTGTGTCCATGGGGCCTCCGGCTACCCAGCTGCACAATGGAGATATGGCTTGCATGCTGTCTGGGGACCACCCAGCTCTGAGAATGTGGGGTTGGGGAGGCCCTGGGGAGACCTGCTCAACAGCCCAAGGGATTACCACAGTCTCCTGAGGGACAAGTCGATGAACCTGGGGATAGGGAAAGTCAGTTTCTATGGCAACGCATTCCGTTGAAGTCACGGTGCCCATCAGCACTCACCCAACTGGTGTCCCACAGGACCTGCTGACCTGGTTACCTGCAGCCCGAGGCTTGATGGGGGCCCAACCAGCCCGCCCCTAGCCACTTGCTTCCTGGTGCAGCATTTATAGTACCTACTAGCAGGCCCTGTGCTCCTCACTATAGGGGGACATAGAAACAAATCAGCCAGGTCCTGCATCAGGACCCCAAGGCAGTGGACTTGTTTATGTGACTTTGAGAGGAAGTAAAAATTTTTTAAAAAATTTTTATGTAGGAAGAACTATCTAAGAGCCTGAATTTTCTTCAGAATAAAATAAATGTTGAGGAGTGAGCTCCCTGTCACTGGAGGTAATCAAAGACAGGAGAATGGGTACGTGGCTGATGTGCCATGAAGGGAGACAGAGAGGCAGGGCTAGACCTTGAGGGCCCTTCCAGTATCAAGGATACATGTCCCCTCTTGGAAGGGGACAAGAAGAAAAGACACAGCCCCTGACCCCTGCACTCTTACATGAACACAAAGACCACTCCCCACTGGGGCACTCAGAAAAAGCATAACAAGGACCTTTAAGACGAAGCTAAGGGGACCTGAGCCACCAAGTACAATGTTTGTTGCTTTGTAGGACGGTTTTTCTGGTCTTGGTGCTTGGTCCTGGTGTTTGTGGAGAAGCAGACGGTCGAGGTTAAGAGCTGGAGTGCTGGACAGATTCCCTGGTTTGAATCCTGGCCTGCCGCCCTTCGCCTCAGTTTTCCTCTCTATCGATCGGGAATAACACCCATGTCAGGGCTGCTGGGAGAATCCGTGAGGGAAGTACACGGAACATGCTCAGGATGGCGCAGAACATTGCCAGGCCTCCGTAAATGGTAACTTTTATCATTCAGAGTGGACTCTTCGGGAACTACAGGAAGATTTTAAAAAAGGAGAAAAAGAAAAGAAAATGCCCCAGAATTCTGCCCCTACAAGACAACCACCTGGGTGTGGTGGTGCATTTCCTTCCAGCGTCACGGCAACGCAAGACTCAACAAACTGGGGTCCACCCAATAACCTCCACTGTGCACTTGCGGCTAGCAGGGCCAGGCAGGATCCATCTCCAGGCCCCCAGAGACCGGGATGGGCCTGACACCCACTAGGTGCTCTGGAAATATTTGCAGAATAGACAAAAGACTAAATGAGCATGGATGTATAATTTGCATCCTGCTTTGTTCCTGCAATGCCGCACTGAAAAGACTAAATATCATTCCGTGGTATTCAAATACTCCCAGAGCTCAGACCTTGAATTGGACCTTGCTCTAAGTACTTTGCAAACATTGACTCATCGGCTCCTCATGATAACCTAGGAGGTAAATACTAATCACGTCTTTATATTGCTGTTGAGGACATTAGGACACAGAGAGGTTGAAGAACTTGCCTGAGGTCGTACAGCATGGGTGACAGTGAAAAGGGGCCAGGGAACTACACTGGGCAGGTGGGAATCAGGGGCTGCTCACCAGGTCTGGTGGGGAAACTCACGGGCCGCACCTCCTACCTCCGGGGACTCTCTCTCACAAAGCAGCCAGATGGCCTTGGCAGAGGCGTGAGAGGATAAAGCAGCCCGCCCCACTCTAAGAGAAAGCCTGAGAAAGCTCCGAGCAAAACGTGCTTGAGCAAGAATGGCCCACTGAGGGTCATGCGGGGAGCATTGTGGCCCCCACTTTCCAGATGAAGAAACTGAGGCCTGAGATACCCAGAGGAGATTCTACACTGCCGCTCCCTCTTTTCACTTAGTGTGTTAGTGTGTTCGGAGCATCTTCTCAGGCCACTCTGAGCTCCCTCATCCTTTTTTTTTTTTTTTTTTGAGATGGAGTCTCACTCTGTCGCCAAGGCTAGGGTGCAATGGTGTGATCTCGGCTCACTGCAACCTTCGCCTCCCGGGTTCAAGCAATTCTACTGCCTCAGCCTCCTGAGTAGCTGGGATTACAGGTGCACGCCACTACTCGCAGCTAATTCTGGTATTTTTAGTAGAGACAGGGTTTCACCATGTTGGTCAGGCTGGTCTCAAACTCCTGACATCGTGATCCACCCGCCTCAGCCTCCCAAAGTTCTGGGATTACAGGCGTGAGCCACCGCGCCTGGCCATGCCTGGCTGATTTTTTTTGTATTTTTAGTAGCGATGGGGTTTTACCATGTTGGCCGGGCTGGTCTCGAAAGCTGCACAGCTATTCACTCGATGACTCAGTGAGAGTGGGAGTTAGTCTCGGGGGGCTGCTTCCATGCTGTGGGACCTCAGGAGAGACCACCCTCTTCCCTGACGCAGAGCTCTATCCTTGGGCTTCCTGATTCTGTGGCCCAACCGACAAGTCACCATGAGTTGCTCCTTGGAGAGGGGCCAACCTCCCCTCATCTCTTCCGCCACTTGCAGCCTCCAAGATAGAGATAGGCCCTTGCGGGGGTCAAGGGGAAGCAGTGGGGGCCCTGTACTGGGGCTGCCTGAGGTTCCCAGGGAAAGATGGCACCTTTCCTTTGGGAAGTCACTCCTCACCGCAGGCTCTGGACTCCTCGGCAGACAGGGGCCTGCTCTATGCCTCGCTCCCTCGAGAGGTGCCGGGTTGCTGCCATACGAACTTTTCCCTCAGTGTTCCCAGTGCCTTGAGCTCAGCAGTCCCCAAGTAGCCTAGCACCTCCCGCTAAGCCTGCATCCCCCTCACCCCCATCCCCATCACTGACTCAGCAACACCGCTGCATGTCCCATCCCAGTCATTCCCCAGGTGTTCGCAGAGCACCTGCCATGTGCCAAGCCCTGTGCGGGGCTCTGCCTGTGGGGAGCCCTGGGGCAGCTCCTGAATCTTCCTCAAGTGCATCCCTCCCCACCACGCTGTCTATCTCCAGTCCTTCAGGTCAAGGCCCTGTGGTCCTGGGCCTGGACACAGCAGTGTGGGTCCCTCCAGCCCACCCTCCCCCCGCAGCCAGAGGCGGCTCTGTAAACCTCACAGACAGCCGGGCCTCCCCTGCCTAAAACTCTCCACGGAAAGCCTACACTAACAACCTACCCAGAGAGGGGCTGGTTAAATAAAGGGGCTGCAGTCACCAAGTGGACAGCAGTGCAGCCATTATAAAGAATGAGAGCTGAGAGTGGCCCGAAAAGAGGCCCCAACACACTGTTTCAGTGAAAAGAAGGCGATGGCAGTATAGAATCTCCTCTTGGCATTTCAGGGCCTCAGTTTCCTCCTCTGGAAAAGGGTTGTCAGCAATCAAACGTGATAATGCAGGCAGTGGGCTTAGTGTGGTGTCTGGCCTGTAGCAAACATGAGCTGCTATTATCTCTGTAAAGAAGATTGCGCCTGGGCAACATAGTGAGACCCTATCTCTATAGAAAATTAAAA
>NW_012121820.1:16419618-16426260 GCF_000951035.1 Colobus angolensis palliatus
TGAGGTCAGGAGTTCGAGACCAGTCTAGCCAACACGGCAAAACCCCGTCTCTACGGCAAGTACAAAAATTAGCTGGGTGTAGTGGTAGATGCCAGTAATCCCAGCTACTCAGGAGGCCGAGGCAGGAGAATTGCTTGAACCCGGGAGGCAAAGGTTTCAGTGAGCCGAGATCACACCCCTGCACTCCAGCCTGGGTGACAGAGTAAGACTCTGTCTAAAAAAAAAAAGAAGAAGAAAAGATAAAAGAAAAAGAAAACGCCATAGCTAACATCCTACTTAATGGTAAAAGACTGCATGCATCCACCTAAGATCAGAAATGACAAGAATATCCATTCTCACCACTTCTATTCAAGATTGTACTGGAGCTTCTAGCCAGGACAATTAGGAAGGAAAATGAAACATAAGGCATCCAGATTAGAAAGGAACAAGTAAAACTATCTTTATTTACAGATAATATGATCTTATATAGAGAAAATCCTAAGCATTCCATCAAAAATCATTAGAACTAATAAATGAGTTCAGCAAGGCTGTAAAGTAAAAAATCAATATATAAAAATACATTGTATTTCTATAGTCTGGCAATGAAGAATTCAAAAATAAAATTAAGAAGGAAATTTATGATAGCATCAAAAGAATACTTAGGAATAAGATTAATAAAAGTATAAAGTGTATACTCCGAAAACTACAAAAAATGTCAAAAGAAATGGAAAGACATCCCGTATTCATGGCTCAGAAGCCTAAATATTATTAAGATGGCAATGCTCCCTAGCTGGTCTGCTCCCTATCAAAGCTCTAGCTAGTTTCTTTGCCAAAATTGACAAATTGATCTTCAAATTCATATGGAAAGTCATGGGACCCAGAAGAGCCAAAACAGTCTTTAAGAAAAACAAAGTCTGCGGACTCACACTTTTCAATTTCAAAACTGTAAAACGACAATAACAAAGACAGCTTGGTACTGGTATAAGTGTAGACTTATAAACCAGTGGAGGGGAATTCAGAGTCCAAAAAGAAGGAGTCACATTGACAGTCAATTGATTTTATACAAGGGCGCCAAGACAATTCAAGGGAGAAAGAACTGTCTTTTCAACAAATGGTGCAGGAACAATTGGATATCCATGTATAAAAGAAGAAAGCTGGACACTTTCCTCAAATCCTGCATAAAAATCAACTCAAATTGAATCACAAACCTAAATGAAAGAGGTGAAAATAAAAAATTCTTATAAGAAAATACAGGCATAAATTTTATGACCTTGGATTATGATTTCTTTTTTTGTTTGGTTGCTTTATTTGTTTGTTCGTTTGCTTGTTTTGAGACGAAGTCTCACTCTGTTGCCCAGGCTGGAGTGAAATGGTACGATCTCAGCTCACTGCAACCTCCGCCTCCCGGATTGAAGTGATTGGCCTGCCTCAGCCTCCCTAGTAGCTGGGATCACAGGCGCCCGCCAATGCGTCCGGCTAATTTTTGTATTTTTAGTAGAGATGGGGTTTCACCATGTTGGTCAGGCTGGTCTCTAACTCCTGACCTCAGGTGATCCACCCGCCTCAGCCTCCCAAAGTGCTGGGATTACAGGTGTGAGCCACGGCGCCTGGCCAGATTCTGATTTCTTAAATACAACACCTGGAGCACAAGCAACAAAAGGAAAAATAAACTGCACCTCATCACAATTAAAAATTTTTGTTTTCCAAAGAACAATATCAAGAAAGTAAAAGGACAACCCACAGAATAGGAGAAAATATTTGTAAATCATATACTTGTATCTACAATATAGAAAGATCTCTTACAGTGGCTCATACATGTAATCCCAGTGCTTTAGAAGTTGGCTTCCAAAGGAGGATCTCTTGAGGCCAGGAGCTTGAGACCAGCCTGGGAAACACAGTGAGACCCCTATTAAAAATTTAAAAAAAAAATTAGCCAGGCATGGTGTTGCATGCCTGTGGTCCTATCTACTCAGGAGGCTGAGATGGGAGGATTGCTTGAGCCGAGGAATTTGAGGTTACAGTCAGCTATGATCATACCATTGCACTCCAGCCTGGGTGGCAGAGTAAGATCCTATCTCTACAAAATTAAAAAAAAATTAAGCCAGGCATGGTGGCACACGCTTATAGTCCTAGCTACTTGGGAGGCTGAGGCAGGGGGATCACTTGAGGCCAGGACTTCCAGACTAGCCTGGGCAACATAGTGAGACCCTGTCACTAAGACAAAAAAAATAGATTACATTAATAATAAAAGTAGGCAAAGAACTTGAATAGACATTCCTCCAAAGAAGATATACAAATGGCCAATAAGCACATGAAAAGATGCTTAATGTCACTAGTAATTAGGGAAATAAAAATCAAAACGGCTGAGTACAGTGGCACTATGCCTGTAAACCCAGCACTTTGGGAGGCCGAGGTGAGAGGATCATTTGAGCCCAGGAGTTCAAGACCAGCCTGGGCAACACAGTGAGACCCTATCTCTACAAACTAAAAAAAAAAAAAAAATGAGCCTGAGCCAGGTGTGGTGGCACACACTTTTGGTCCCAGCTGCTCAGGAGGCTGAGATGAGAGGATTGTTAGAGCCCAAGAGTTTGAGGCTGCAGTGAGCCTCGGCAACAGACTGAGACCCTGTCAAAAAAAAAAAAAAATCAAAACCACCATGAGATGCCACTTCACAGACACTAGGATGGATGACTAGAACCTAAAAGACAAATGTTGGCAAGGATGTGGAGAAACTGGAACCCTCAGACATTGCTGATGGGAATGTAAAATGGTGCAGCTGCTTTGCAAAACAGTCTGGCAGTTCCTCAGAAAGTTAAACATGGAATTACCATATGATCTAGCAATTCTACTCGTAGGTACACACCCGAGAGAAATGAAAAACATATGTCTACACAAAAACTTGCACATGAATGTCCAGAACAGCATTACCCGTAATAGCCAGAAAGCCCAAATGTCCATCAACTGATGAATGGATAAATAAAATATGGTATATCCATATGATAGAGTAATATTTGGCAAGAAAAAAAGAATGAAATATTGATCCATGCTACAACATGAGTGAATCTTGAAAACATTATGCTGAGTGAAAGAAGTCAGCCACAAAAGAGTACACTTGAATGATTTCATTTCTATTAAATGCCCAGAATAGGCAAATCTATTGAAACAGAAACTAGATTAGTTGCCGCCTAGGTCTAGGGAAGGGAAGTTTAGGGGGAAGTGGGGAGTAACTGTAATGGGTAAAGTTTCTTTGTGGGGTAATGAAAATGTTCTAAATGTGACTGTGGTGACGATTGTACAACTCTGTGACTCTACTAAAAACCACCGAATTGTATACTTTAAATAGATAAATTGTATGCTATGTGAATTTTAACTCAGTAAAGCTGTGATATACATTTTTCAAATAAACTACACTGGGGGCCACTGTTCACCTATCAGCTTGGCAAATTGCACCTATGCAATTTATCCCCAAATTTGATAACATCCTATGCTGGTGAGAGTGAGGAGAACAGAGGGTGTGGGGGCACCAGCGCAATCTCTCTGAAGGACAATTTGGCAATACCTATCACAATTACACACCCACTGACCCTGCAGTGTGGAATTAATCCTAAAAGAACACACAAACACAAGGCATATGATTGAGGATATTCATTTGTGGAATTGTCTAGAACAAGCAAAAGACTGGAAACAACCAAAATTAAGTACACTGTGACCACCGTACATGCGGTGGAATACTATGCAACCATGAACAAGAAAAATGCAGCACAAATAAATGACCTCTGAGGTACACTGTCAAGAGAAAAAAGTCAGTTGAGGACAGGGCAGACTGTGTGCTATCATTTGTCTAAAAAAGAGAAAAAAATTTCTGGCCAGGGGTGATGGCTCACACCTATAATCCCAGTACTTTGGGAGGCCAAGACAGGAGGACTGCTTGAGCCCAGACATTCGAGACCAGCCTAGGCAACATAGTGAGACTCTGTCTCTACAAAAAAATAAATAATTAGCTGGGTGTGGTGCATTTGCCTGCAGTCCCAGCTCCTTGGGACGCTGAGGTGGTAGGATCGTTTGAGCCCAGGAGTTCGAGGCCTCAGTAAGCATGATTGTGACACTGCGTTACAGCCTGGGCAACAGAGTAAGATCCTATCTAAGAAAAAAACAAAATTCTTTGCAAATGTGTAATATTGAGTCAAGTGCAGAAGCTAAAAATATCAACACCTGGCATTCCCATCATTATTGAAATTCACATTATGCTAAAAAAATTGTTAATATACATGCTTATATATGCCTGGATCTCCCTGGAAGGATACACCAGAAATTTTTTCAAGTGGTTGCCTTTGGCAAGGAGACCTGGGTGTGAGAGAGACTTACTTTTCCCTGTCGTGTGTGTGTGTGTGTGTGTGTGTGATATTTTTTCTTTCCTTTTTTAAGAAAAAACACAAGCTTACCTGGTTTCAAATCCTGGCTCTGTCTCTCATAGCTGGCCAAGTTGCTTCACTTCTCTGAGCCTCTGTTCTCTGTTCTGTAAAGGGAGGGATAATAGGATTAATATCCACCTTGCAAGGTTGGTGTGGAAGATGAAATAAGACAGCACAAGCTCAGGGCCTCCCCCTGTGCCTGGCTCCTAGTAAGTGTACAGTCCCTGTTTGCCATGCATCTGCAACTAGGGACACTGCAGTGCACTGTAACAGGGACCACCAGAGAGCCTCAGAGCAAGTGTTCCAAGGAGCAGCATCCCCTCTGGCTGGGAGAAACTGGGAAAGGCTTCCTGGGGGAGGCAGCATTTGCGAAGGGCTTCGAGGACAAGAAGGATTTCCACAAGTAGAGATGAATGGGGGCCACATTCTTGGCAAAGGGGGCCACACAAGCAAAAGGCCGGGAGTGGGAAAGCCCTGGACGGTCACTCAATGGTGCGCTGCTGGGCTCCTCCAACAACGCTTAGCTGAGCACCTGCTGATGCCGTAGTGGGAAAGACAGTCAAAAGCCATGTAGCTGGGCTGGCCAAGGGAGGAACTACAGAAAGTATCGTGACAGAGATAACAAGGGGCCAGGTCCACATGCTCATAGAGCAGGCCGGAAAATGGAGGCTCAGAAAGGGAGAGGGGCCATCCAAGATCACACAGCAGGTTCCCAATTTCTGAACATAGCCTCTCTCAGCTCCACCCTCTCCTTGTCCCCTAGACCTGGAGAAGAGAAAGTCCAGAGGGGTCCTCCTGCCATGCCCTCATCAGGGGGTGCACACAGAGGCCAAATAAACCAGGGGCCCCACAAGGAGGAGGGATGGTTGGTCCTCAGAGGATAACAACAGCTACGGCGTCACCATCACGGTGTTGCTGGGTGGCGGGCACCATGCTTAGGAACTCAGTGAACCACCCCAGCCCTCTGTGGCGGGCCCTGATTTGCAGATGAGGAAACTGAAGCACAGAGAGGTGGAGCTGCTTGCCTGATGTCACACAGCTCATAAGACACAGCACTGGGAGGCAAACCTGGACTATCTGGGTTCCACCGTCTCGTACCCCAGAGCCCATTCCTTAAAGGAGGCCCCAGCGGGGCATCCTATCAGTGATCACATCCTCTCAGAAGGGCCCAGGGTGGAAGCTGTTCTCAGCCAGTCCTGGAATGCCTCCTGATAACAGTGCCCCAGTGGCGGGGGAAAGGTGGGAGGCGGGGCAGGGAAGAGCAGCAGTGGGTGTAGTGTCAGGCCTGTGCGGGGATGAAGGGGGAAGGCGGCGGGCAGGGACTTGGCCCTTTGGCAGCCATCCTCTCTCTGATGGGAGAGCAGAAGGGCTTGTCAGTCACCTGCCCAAGCCAGGTGGGGACATCATGGTTAAGGGGACCCTGCTGCCACCACTCTGGGCACATGGACTGAAGTTTCCTTCAGTACCATGAAGATGCCCATAGTCACCCTCAGGTAGTTGCAAAGGCTAACAGGTGAATCCACGCAAAGACCTGGGCACACAGGCCGTGCCCCATGAACAGAGGTCCCTGCTGTGCCCCTAACCTTAGATTCTCACTGGTACTGTTCGGCCTTCTATTCTCACCAAGACCCTGCTACACAGCAACAATCTGCCCCTCTTTCCAGATGGGAGCACAGAGAGGGACTCAGAGAAGCCAAGTCAGATGCCTGGGCCCCTGTCCAAGACAGCAGATGACCAGCTGATGCCCCAGGCCAGTGTGGGCACTTTTCTCCCCAAGGCCACTCTCCCAGCTGGAAATTACCCCAGGGACTAAGTAGAGCCCCATGGCCGGCCCATTTTCCAAAAGGGGAAGTGGAGAGCCAGACAGGGAAAGTGGCTGGCCCAAGGCCACAGAGCAGGCCAGGAATAGGGCAGGGAGCAGCCACCAGGGCCCAGGCCACTACAACAATCATGGGGGTCAGGGCCCCCTGCCAGCACTGGCCGCATCCAGAGACAGCAACGCTGAGGCTGGGAGGAGCATGAGAGGGGGCACAGCCTGCCTATTTCACAGACGGGCACTGCCTTCCTCCAAGCCCAACACCCTCTTCCTGCCCCTCACACTGGAGTGGAAGCTCTCCATGGGCAGGGATCTTCCCCTGCTTCTCTTTTTCCTTCCCGCTATCAAAAGAATGACCTGCTCGGCCGGGTGCGGTGGCTCACGCCTGTAATCCCAGCACTTTGGGAGGCCGAGACGGGCGGATCACGAGGTCAA
>NW_012121820.1:16426310-16427747 GCF_000951035.1 Colobus angolensis palliatus
GCAGCACACCAACATGGCACAAGTATACATATGTAACAAACCTGCATGTTATGCACATGTACCCTAGAACTTAAAGTATAATAAAAATAAAAATAAAAAAAAATAAAAAAGAAAGCTCTGGAAGGATTCCAAATTCATCATAATGTTTCATCTCAAAAGTGTGGGATGGGGAGAGGAAAATCCCTTTTCACTTTACACCCTGTATCAGTTGACATTTAGAAATGACTTTGTCATGATTTTCTAAAATGATAATTTTTTTTAAATATTCAAGAGCTTCCCATCATAACCCTGTGGATGAGGCCTAAAGCCATCACCTACGTCCACACGGCCCTGCAGCTGGTGTTGCTGCCATCTCCCACAGCGTGTCCCGTCCTCCCACAGCATGTCCCATCTTCCCACGGCCTGTCCCGTCCTCCCACGGCGTGTCCCGTCCTCCCACGGCCTGTCCCTTCCTCCCACGGCCTGTCCCGTCCTCCCACGGCCTGTCCCGTCCTCCCACGGCGTGTCCCAGCCTCCCATGGCGTGTCCCAGCCTCCCAGAGCATGTCCCAGCCTCCTACAGTGATCTGCCCAACCACAGGGCACCACACACTCTCTCTCACCTCCTGGCTCACAGATGCTCAGAACACACTGCTGTTCAGCCACTACACACCAGCCCCTCCCTTCCTGACTCTGAAGAACATCATCTCCACCTCTTCTAAGGGTGGAGAGCAGGCCAGGAGCTTAGGAGCTGAGAGTGAGGATTCCAGTCAAACCTGGGTTCGAGTCCTGGCTGCACTTCTTAGTAGCTACATTTTCTTGTGCAAGTCACTTTGCCTGTGAGTTTCCTGCCCTTTAAAATGGGGTTAAAAACCTAACAACTGAAAAGTATGAGTGAGAGTCCATGTGGCAGGAAAAGAATAAGTGCATGATAAACAGCACACAACGTTGTTTACTATTGTTATGGTCATTCCAGGGAATAAGAGGAGGCAGTGGCAGGGCCTTGAACGCCAAGCACAAGGCTGGGTACTTTAGTGCTTTACACATGGCTGGTTCTTAATTGTCCCAACAGCACAATGAAGCAGGGACTGTAACTGCACCCACTTTACAGATGGTTCAGAGAAACTAAAACCTTGTCCAAGGCCACAGAGCAAGTCAGTGCAGTAGAGCTGGGATGCTCACGGTTCAGGAGAGAGGTGTCAGAATCTACCTCTGGTGCCCCGCCCACCGTGCCAATGACCCCACAGCCCAAAGCAACACAGGGGTCAGAGGGCAACCTATGACCTCATCGCCCACATCTTAGACCCTCCAGGGAAGCAGAAGCATCACAGAGCAGTCAAAAACTACAGGTGGAGCCGGGCGCAATGGCTCATGCCTGTAATCCCAGCACTTTGGGAGGCCAAGGCAGGTGGATCACCTGAGGTCAGGAGTTTGAGACCAGCCTGGCCAACATGGTGAA
>NW_012121820.1:16430064-16448845 GCF_000951035.1 Colobus angolensis palliatus
GAGCTGCTCACCCGCAGTGTTTTTCCACAAGTGTAGAAATGCAGAAAGGCACAGGCTTCGCAGCAGGGGATATGAACACTGACAGCAGCAGTGGCTGATATTCATGCATCACCTGCCATGTGCCACAATCATCACCCCATCGCACAGATGAGGAAACCGAAGCACAGGCAGGTTAAATGTGCCTGAGATCCCAACTCTTAGCAGCCGAGTGACAACCCCTAACCCTCTGCGTGTCTTCCTAACCTGGACAGCCACCCAGGGCCCTGGAAACAGCCAAAGGAAGGAGCCTGGGCTCCTCCTGGCAAAACCCAATGTCACCAGCTGCTCTGGTCCAGGCCAGGGGTGGAATGGGGTGTGCTGACAGGAGTGCAGAAACCCACGCTTCTCCCCCTCAGCTTTTCCCCCTCACATCCTCCCGCCTGGAGTTCACGCTCCCCTCCAAAGCTGCCAGCAGCCTGTAGCAAGCTGTGGCCACACTCGTGCCCCAGCCAGAAGGCAGACAGCCAGGATGCCAACCAGATCTGAGGGACACCAGAGCCCACCCTCCCCTACCTCCCCTGCGAGGAGCACAGCAAGGGCAGCCCAGGAGGGAGCCTGGGTGCAGAGGTGCAGGCGGACCAGGGTGCCAGGTGGGCAGGGCCTTGTCCAGAGCAAGGTCTGGCCAGAGTGGGTTCCAGTGTAACTGGGTCACTCCTGGCCCTTGGCCTAGGCACGAGGGGGCCCAGGGGAGACCCCCAGAGGGATATGTTCAGCAATGCAAGTCACAAAGGCCTGCAAAACTGAGAGCAGGGCCAGGAAGCTTTTCTCAGGCCCCTGGGAGCCGGAGGTCAGAGCACAGTGGCCCTTCCCACGGTGTCTTCTCAGGGACAGTCATCTCCAGCTCCAAAGGGCCTGAGGGGCAAGAGGAGACACCTAAACCATGGTGGCCTTCCCGGAGGAGGGGGTATCTCAGCTGAGGCCCAAAGGCTAGGCGGTTTGTGAAGAGAGGGTGGTGAGTGTGACCCAGGTAGGTGGGACGGCTTTGACAGGGCCTGCAGCTGGGACCGCTTAGAGAAAGGTGAGGGAGCTATGTCAATTTCAGTCCTGCAGCCTCAGTCTCCTCAGCAGCAAAATGGGGGAAATACAGGCCTACGGGGATGGCTCCCTCTTCCCTATACCCACTTCCCACCATCTCTCCCTCCTCCAAGCTCCCATGCCCTGGAGTGAGGTCACTGAGAAGGAGACAGTATCTAGGGACTGGTGAGTTGGAGGGGTGAGGAGGCTACACAGATCTCCCCACCCCACTCCAGGTACCATCCCTATCTATCTGTCTATCAGCAGGCAGCCCCGTCACGGGGTGGGTAGGGCAGCTCTTGGGGCCCGGCCTGCTGAGGGCTAACCACCACGTGGCTGAGTGAAGGCTTCCATCAGAATCACTGTGCACCAGGAGCAGTGGCTTGTGCCTGTAATCCCAGTGACTTGGGAGGCCAAGATGGGAGGATCGCTTGAGGCCAAGAGTTTGAGACCAGACTGGGCAACACAGCGAGACCCCCATCTCTACAAAAAAATAGAAAAAAAATTTAACCGGTCATAGTAGTACCCAAGAGTTCCAGCTACTCGGGAAGCCGAGGTGGGAGGATGGCTTGCAACCAGGAGTTTGAGGCTGCAGTGAGCTACGATTATACCACTGGACTCCAACCTGGGCGACAGAGTGAGATGTTGTCTCAGAAAAAAATAAAAGAAGAACAAGAAGAGCTAACCTGGGCTTCAGCATCTCTACCTGCACACAGAGGCCCCGGCATCTCTACATTTCTACCTGCACACAGAGGCCCCCGCGTCTCTACCCACACACAGAGGCCCCCGCGTCTCTACCCGCACAGAGACCCTGGCGTCTCTACATCTCTACCCGCACACAGAGGCCCTGGCATCTCTACCCGCACACAGAGACCCCGTGGTCTCTACATCTCTACCCGCACACAGAGACCCCGCAGTCTCTACATCTCTACCCGCACACAGAGACCCCGGCGTCTCTACATCTCTACCCGCACACGGAGACCCCGGCATCTCTACCCGCACACAGAGGCCCTGGCATCTCTACCCGCACACAGAGACCCCGCAGTCTCTACATCTCTACCCGCACACAGAGACCCTGGCGTCTCTACATCTCTACCCGCACAGAGACCCTGGCGTCTCTACATCTCTACCCGCACACGGAGACCCCGGCATCTCTACCCGCACACAGAGACCCCGGCGTCTCTACATCTCTACCCGCACACGGAGACCCCGGCACCTCTACATCTCTACCTGCACACAGAGGCCCCAGCATCTCCACCCGCACACGGAGGCCCCCGCGTCTCTACCCGCACACAGAGGCCCCGGCGTCTCTACCCACACACAGAGACCCCGGCATCTCTACCCGCACACAGAGACCCCCAGCATCTCTACCTGCACATAGAGGCCCTCAGCAGCACTCCCGCCCCTACTCAGCGTCAGGAGAGGACCACAGGGAACACTGAGGTGGCAAGTTTTGCTCTCTCCCAGTCGTAAGTTATCTCTCCCAGAGCCCCCAGCCACCCCACCCCGATGGCTGATGGCTGATGTGCCTTGTGGAGATGGCCGCCAGCTGGCCCCTGCCCACAGCACCCGCTGTTCCCTGACAGCTGCTCTGGGAACACACAGTGCCCCCTCCTCCACGCCCACATCCATGCAGTATCTCCCTCCAGGGACACTGGTGGGCAGGAGCGCCTAGTGGCCAGGCCCCTCCACACAACCCAGGCTTGAACGGGGCTTGAACCCCCCGGCCCCGTTCAAGCCTGCAGGTGGCCTACCCCTGGCGGTGTGGTCACAGGAAGGTCAGCCTCCCTTTACTCATCCATGAAATGGGGTCTCTGGCAGGTCTCAGAGGGAGGAGAGGGCATCCGAGACTAAGGCCGGGGATGGTGATCGTAAGATGGTAAAAACATTCTACACTCCAGCCTGGTGATCACAGGACCAAGGTCAAACTGGGATAGAGGGGGCCTGCCACAAGCTCCCATCCCTTGACCCTCCCTTAAACTCCTAACTACCCTCTAGCCTCCAAGCCTTTGCACATGCTCTTTCCTCCCCTAAGCTCCACCACCCACCTCCCCTTTCCCTGCCCCCCATGAACTACAGTGCACCCTTTGGGCCTGACCACAGGCAGTATCTGACCTTGCCTGCCCCCCCACAAGCTGAGAGAGGGACCCCCACCCTTTTCTGGGTTCACATAGCCTCCACCACATAGGGATTAAGAGCTAGACTGCCAGGATTCAAAACTCAGCTCTGGCCCTTCCTTGGTGTGTGACCTTGGAAAAGTCACTCCACCTCTCTGTGGCTCCACTGCCTCTCATAAAATAGTGATAAACATCATCTACTTCAAAGGACTGTTGTGAGGATTAAATACGTTTATATCTGTGAAGCACACAGGACTGGGCCCAGACCCTAGCAAGTGTGCCCTAAGTGTTTGCTATCAGTCAAAATAGTAGGAGTAGCTATTCCTTGTTGAGCACCTACTATGTGCCGGGGCTGTGCTAGGTATCCTACTTGAATGATCTCACGATAGCATGACAGCGGTGGCTATTATGAACCTCACTTTATGGCAAGGAGGGGAAGCCCAGAGACATCAGTGGCACCATCAGAGTATATCTGGGAGAGGAGGGGACTTTTGCTGATATTAAGAAGTTAGCCATTAGGCAGTGGCTCATGCCTGTAATCCAGCACTTTGGGAGGCAGAGGCAGGAGGATCACTTCAGTCAGGAATTGACTCAGGAATGACCAGTCTGGGTAACATAGAGAGAACTCATCGCTACAAATTAAAAATTTTAAGAACTTGCCAGGCGTGGTGGTGTGCACCTGTAGTCCCAATTACTCAGGAGGCTGAGGTGGAAGGATCGCTCAAGCCCAGGAGCTTGAGGCTGCAGTGAGCTGAGATCGCACCACTGCACTCCAGCCTTGGTGACAGAGTGAGACCCTGTCTCACAAAAAAAAAAAAAAAAAGAGAGAGAAGAAAAAAAGAAATAAATTGTTAACTTATTTTATATGGACTACAGTTGTATGGCTACTTTTTAAACACAAGAGTCCTTGTCTTTTAGAGATACACACTGAAATATTTTACATATGAAATATGATGCCTGTGATTTGCTCTAAAACGACACAAGATAGGATGGGATAGAACAAGTGTGGAGGAGGCGGGACTGGCCACCAGTAGTGGTGCTTGGCTCAGCAATGGGTTCATGGGTCTCATTCTATGAACATGCCTCCAGCATAGAGTGGGAAAAGCAAGACTAACTTAAATGATGCAAAGAAAAAAAAATGCTTGGACCCTTGACCCTCCAACAACTACCCCTTCCTTGCTGTGTGACCTTAGGAAAGTTACTGACTTTACTGAGCGAACCGCCACCCCCCAGACTAACGCAGCAGCCACCTCACTGGTCCACCTGCCACCACCCTCACCCCCTAGTCTGCTTTTCACACAGCAGCCAGGTGCACCCGGAACCCTCGTGTGACCCCATCTCGCTCCAAGTCCAAAGCCTGCATTTTAGATGGCTCAGGGGCCCTCCCTGATCTGCCCTCCTCTCCCTCCATTCTTCCCCTGTTCTTCCCCTTTCTCACTCTGTACCCCTGGCCCCCTTCAGTTTCACCAGCACTCCAGGCTCTCCCCTGCCGCGGGGTCTCCACACTGGCTCTTCCCTCCCCAAGGAGCTGCATGGCTCCTCCCTCCCTTCCTTTCTTGTGAGCTTCTTTGAGGTGTGAGGCCTTCCCTGGCCACCATCTAAGTGCAACCTATCCTCCACAAGCCCGCCAGCAGGCCCACCCGCTTCCCTGCATTATGGATTCGTGGCCCTTACTGCCTTCTTATGGGCTATGTGTGCAGTTTCCCTTATTTGCTGTGTTTTTCTGTCTCCCCCTCTAGAACGTGAGTTTTGCAAAAGCAGGGATCTTTGGTTGTTTCCTTGCTATCTGCAGCCTGTAGAACATTGGTGAGCACAGAAAATATTTGTGGGATGGATAGAGAGACGGATGGGCCCCACCCAGGGCCCCACAGGAATAAGAGGTGGCAGGCCTCAGCCCCAGATCTGTCCAGTCCCACAGCCTATGCCCTGCCACTGTGCCCTTCTGCCACCGGCCTGGTCCATCTCTGGGGCAGAGCTTCTGCCCACCCTGGCTTACACAGGGCAGAAGCAAGTCTGAGACAACTCTAGGCCCTGATCCCCGCCCAGCACGGCCCAGGCCGGGAACTGAGGTCCCAGGGGATGTTTGCTGAGTGAGCAAAGAGTGAGTGAAGAGTGAGCAAGGGGCCGTGCGCGGGCTAGGGCAGCCGGAACATGTCTGGTCCCGTGTCCGCGGCGCGAACATGCTCAGGGACAGTAGGCTCAAACCGGCTCTGCCAGTGGGGCTGGGGTGGAGACGGCAGGCTGGGGCGGACACTGACAGAGATGGAGGGGTGCACTGGGGATGGGGCCTGCAGCCCAGAAAGGGCAGAGGCCCAGCAGGGGGGCCACGGAGCTCCCACCAACTCACACCCTGTAGAGTACAACTGTCCCAGCCCCGGTGGCTCTTCAGCTTCCTCCCAGGCAAAAAAGGGGCCTCTGTCAGACCCCAGCCCCTGGCCTGCACTGTAGGGGCCTGTATCCCTTCCCACCGGGGCCTGTGCAGGGCCTGGAAGCCCTCCAAGGAAGCATACTGCCTGGAAGTGGGTGGCGCCTGAACAGGGCAAGGAGAGGTGAGCCCTGGGTTGCGCAAAGACCGCCCGGCACGGAAACCCTGATCTGTCCCAAGGTGCTGGGGGGCCTTGAGTGCATCCATGAGCCCTTCCGGACTCTGTTTCCCTGTGTGGAAAGTGGCAATGGGATGGATTCCAGGACTGTGAATCCCAAAGTGCTGAGTTACCTGTAAGGGGCCACTCAGCCCTCCAGCCCCTCCCTGAAGCCCAGCTCTGGGATGACCACGGCCAGGGCCTGGGCGCACACACATGCCCTTACTCCCCACAAAAACAACAGTAATCAAAATCCTCACTCACTACTGAACACATTGCGCATGCAGGGCATCGGGCCAGCACTTCACACTCAGTCTCATTGGCGCCTCCTGCCAGCACTGTGGGGTAGGGACCGTTACTGTGCCCATTTCACAGGAAGGGAAGCTGAGGCCCAATTCACATGGCAGGTTGGAGTTCAGGCCTCCTGGCCCCATCCCCAAGGTCACACTGTGCAGCCTCCATCTCCCTGAGACAGGTACTGTCCCAGGTATGCTCTGAAGTCGCTGGCTGGCATTTAGGGGGCAGAGTCCATATTCCCCAAGTCCATAGCCCCCCTTGGTCCTGGGGAGGCTGAGACCTACCCCTGCCCGTCTGTGTAACCCAGGCCCATGGGTGTGCCACTCACAGTCTCAGTATTCTCACCTGTAAAATGGGTAGAATCCTGCCCGCTTCGGCTAAGGTACATACAGTATCGGAAGCTGCAGGACCCAGAGGACTTGGGCCAGCGCTCAGGGCCAGGTGGGGAAGCCCTGGGGCTGTGTAGCTCCAGATGCATGTGGGGAGGGCGGCCCACATGGACCAGAAGCCCACCGTTGTCTGTGAGGGGATGCTGCCCTTCACCACCAGCTGCCCAAAAGAGGAACGATGATTCCTCTTGTCCTGCTGTTCCCCAGCTCCAAGCCCTGTCAGTTCCACCTCCAACACACTCTGAATCCACTTCCCTCCCTCCCACCATGACCACATCCTCAGCCAGACCCAGCCTCCTCCTCTCAGGCTGGCTAATATGGAGCAGGGAACCCTTCTGAAATGTCTGAACCCTTCGCTCCTGCTTAATACCACCCACAGTACCCACACTCCTGACACAAAGGCCGAAGTCGTCACAGAGGCCTCCAGGGCCCTCAGTGGCCTCCACCAACCCCATCCCTCCCCTCACTCTATCCCATCCACACCGGCCACCTGCCCCTTCCCTGAGAAGCCAGCACATTCCTGCCTCAGGGCCTTTGCACCTGCTGTTCCCACACCCGCAGCACGCTCCACCCGCACCTACACTTGCCTCCCTTGTGAGCCTGAGCCCACACATAGGCCCTTACTCCCCACAAAAACAACAGTAATCAAAATCCTCACTAACAACTGAACACATTGCATATGCAGGGCATCGGGTCCCCAGCGGGAAGGAATACAGTCCCCTACAGTGCATCGGGAGGCTCACTCAACTCTCTTGCCTCCTTCAGGTCTTCAGGACTCATCCACCTGCTCAGACAGGCCTGCCTCGACCACCTGTTTCTTGATACACCCGGCCAACTCTGTTCTCCAAGTCTCAGCTCCAAAGCCACTTCCTCACAGAAAGCCTCCCTCAAACCCCAGTCTCAGTGAGGATCTTCAGCTTCTGCTTCCTAGCAGGGATGACCACAGCTCTGCTGACAAAACTCACTATGTGAGAACCCGTCTCATGGGGATGGGGATCACTTCTGTCTTCCCTATAGTTGAATACTCTGCAGCAGGTGTAATATTCAAAACAATGAACAGCTGGGATGCTTGGGTACCAGCGGGTCAGAACAGACACTGGCCAAAGGCACACAGCCCAGCATGGAGTGAGTACCTGATCATGGATGGATGGATGGATGGATGGATAGATGGATGGAGGAGCGAGCAGGGCACCCACAGTGGACCTGGGACTTGCCTGAGAAAGTGGCCCAGAGAAGAGAAGGGCCCACCCGAGCTCACAGCCAGTTGTTGGCCAGGGCAGCCGCAGCCAGCCCAGCCTCTCCTCCTGCACAGCCCAACTTTCGTTTCCCATCCCCTGTGTCTGAGGAAGGTCCTTCTCCCGGGGGAGCTGAGTGAAGAGAAGAGGCAAGCAGTCCCCTGCTCCCCAAGTCCGGGGGCTCTCAGGCTCCATCCGCCCTCCACAAAGGGGCTTTGTCCTCTGTGCTGTGAGCCCAGGATAGACCGGAAGCCGCCCCCCACAGCCCAGCAAATCTCAGTCCCCGAGCCGGCTGGGGCAACAGCTGTAGTCACAGACCCCTGAGGCGGGCAGAGTGCTGGCACAGCTCTTCACAGGATCATTCATTTTCTCAGGAGCTGCAGGAGGGAAGCTCTAGTGTGACCCCCATTTTTGCGGATGGGGAAACTGAGGCTCTCAAAGGCCAACATCTGCCAGCCAGCAGGTAACAAAGCCTGGATTCTAATCCAGGCTCACCTGGCACCAGTGCCAACAGCCACGGCTCTCAACTCCCCCTGTCTAGAGTCCAGACCCTCTGAGTTCAAGAGGGCAGAAGGGGTCTTTACAGGGGCAGTCAGGCCTAGCCCTTCACCCGAGTAGGGGAGCTTTGCCCTGGTGAGGTTTACCCGAAAAGGAAGAGAGGCCAGGCCCTAACCCCACAGCCCTTGCCCAATGCCCCAGGCACCTTGGGAATCTGCCAGTTGGGCTGCACCACGTCTCCACCACTTCCTGCCAGGCGGGCGTCTTCGAGGAAAGGATGGACAGGCAGAAGGACCCAGGGGCAGAGGCTCCCCACCCTGCCCCCTACCACTCCCCTGTCCATCCCAGACCTGGCCATTTCCCCTGCCAGTACGCCCCTTCTCTCCAGGCCCATCTGTTCTCAGTGTGGCCACCAGGGTCACCTCACTGAAGCCACATTGACCCTGAGTTAGGCACTACCCAGAATGTGGGATACATGACTCTCGTCCAGTAGCCCCCCATCACTGCCCAAGGAGCAGGCCCCCCAGGCCCTCTACCCGTTGGCACCAGCCAACTGACCCAAGTCCAGACTCCACAGCTCCTCGGACCTCCAAGAGGAGCTGCTCACAGGGCACCTTCAGGCCCTTTGTCAAGCTCCGTCCCCTGCTAGAGGTCCTTCCCATCCTTCCGGTAAGTCAGAGTATCTCCTCCCCCAGGAAGTCTTCCCTGACCCACTCCCTTCAAGGACCCAGGCCAGCCCCTACCTTTTGCCCCAGGGAGAGGTTTTTGATCCCTGTCTTGAACCCTAGCCTCTGTGGGCTGCCTTTACTTGGCAAAAGTAATTGAGCCCCTGAGGCTGATCTGATCCTTCCCTGTCCTCCACACCCGCAGCAGGAGTCCGGCCTCAACCTGCTGTGCTCTCATCGGCCCCAGGCCCAAGCCTAAGTGCCTTGTGATCTGCCTGATCAGCCAAGCCACCTTCTAACCCCCCCGTACACGCCTGCTGCTTCCCACCTCCCTGGCTATCCACACCTCCTGGCTACTACCTACCCTCAGGCTTTTGTTCACACGGTACCTTTTTCCTGGCCCACCCTCGCCCTTCTTTTTTTTCTCATGAGCTCCTGCTCACCCTTTAAGACCCAGGCCAGGTATCACCTCCTCCGGGAAGCTCTCCTGGCATTGTGCTGGGCTACCATAGTTCATATGGCCCCTACCCCATGGTGCCATAGGAAAATTATTGGGGTCTGTGTCTGGCTCCCCCAAAATATAAGCTATGTCCCAAGTACATCCTTAGGGTTCCCAGCAGCCATCACAAGGCCCAGATATCACCGGTGGACAATAGAGAGTCCAGCTGCCAACTCCCTACCCAGAGAACCCAGGGGCAGAGCCCAGGAGCCGCTCCCAGTGGCAGCACTGAGTCCTATTTTGCCCACGATGCCCACAGCTCTAAGGTATGGGTGGAGTGGGCGGAGGGGGGAGCTCTCTGCAAATGGCCAACTGGTAACCAAACCCACTCCATTTCTAAAACTAGGGCACAGGAGAGAAACGGGAACAGCAGTATTGTCCCCAAATAGAACTATGTCTCATCTGGTTCCGGGGCCTTCGGGAACACCTGGCGGGGTGGGGGTGGGGAGGGCAGGAGGCTGCTCCCAAGGCTTCAAACATAAATCTAAAGTTTAGAGGGCAGGGGAGTCAGCATCACCCAAAATCACCACAGCTGGTGCTGAGATCCTGCCCACTTCACCCAGCACCAGTCCAAATCCCCACATTATGGGGTCCTCTCCCACTTCACCCACCTGGCTACAGGGTGCTCCCCAAACTGTGCCACCTCCAAGCCTGTGCTCATGTGTATCCTCTACCCAGGATGCTGTTCACCCCTCCTGCCAGTCAGGATCCTACCCGTCCTCACAGCCGTGCCCATTAACAGTGACACTGTCTATAAGCCTGGCATGGGGAGAATGAGCACATCAAGCCTTCCCAGCAGCCCGGTGAGGAAGACTCCTGACCCCATCTCATAGGTGAGAAAACCAAGGCTCAGAAAGAGAAGCCATCACCTGGGGCACACGGCAGCAAAGGCAGGCAGACGCGGTGATGTGGCAGGATCTGGGTGCTGGCAACCACAGGGCACCCAGAAGGCCTGGTGGGGATTGGTGCAGCCTCCCAACCAGGCCCAGCCTTGAGGACTTGGCACAACTCAGGGAAAAAGTCCACAAGGCACAGCCCTGGCCTCCCAGGCAGAACAGAAAGCCAGACCTCACCTCCCCAGCCCCTGCCCCTGCCTAGGGTGGCTTCTAAGAGACTGAGGAGCCACACTGGCGAGGTATGATGGAACTGTCTCCCCAGCAACATGCACAGAGCATGGCACAGATGAGAAAACGGAGTCCTGGAAGTCCGTCCCTGCAGCTATTTGTTGAGTGCTGCCTCCAGGCCAGGCCTTGAACTAAATGCTTTATGGAGATGACTGTACCCAGTCCCCACCCCAGCCCCACCGGATGCACGCTTGTTACCCCCATTTCCCAGATGAGGAAACTGAGCCTCAGCGAGGGGAAGCAACTGACCCATAGTCCCAGGGCAAGCAGGTGGACAAGGAGGCTGCAACCCAAACTGAAGGCAAGAAATTAGGACCTTGACTGAGTCCCTTCTCGGGTTCCAGGCCTCAGTTCCCCCTCTGGAAAGCAGAATGCGCCCCAAGAGACTTCTGGCTGTGACATCACATTGTGACCTGGCGGATGTTATTTCCTTTCTCTCCATCTTCCCACCTGGATAACAGGGTGGTCTTTCCCTTCTTCCCCAAGTTAATACAAATTACAATAAAATAACAACACGCACCCAGCACTTACTATGTGCTGGCATTGCTGAGAGCATTGGACACAAGACTTCATCC
Source organism: Colobus angolensis palliatus (assembly GCF_000951035.1). Lineage (NCBI taxonomy): Eukaryota > Metazoa > Chordata > Mammalia > Primates > Cercopithecidae > Colobus > Colobus angolensis. The sequence goes on from NW_012121820.1 coordinate 16,441,099, forward strand.
TTGGAACAAGCCCATGGGGTGGGTTCTACCACTAGGCTCATTTTTCAGATGGGGAAACTGAGGCACAGAGCAGTTAAACTGACTCACCAAGACCACGCAGCTAGTGGGTGACCGCAGTTGGGGGTAGAGGAGAAGTCTCCCGGTCTTCATGCTGCCCAGTGAGGAACTGTGGGGAGGGCTGGAGGGCTGATCAAGGGTCTGTGGAAGCAGAGAAGGGCTCAGCCCAGATGAAGCGAGGCAGGTCTGGCATGCCCAGGAGGCCCTGGGTTCAAATCCATGCACTGGATGACCTTGGGCAAGTCCCCTGGCTCCTGATATTCCTCTTTGGTGAAATGGGGCCGGACCACTACCCTGCGGGGCTGCTGTGAGCATGAGACAACCATTTGCCTGGCACTGCAGAAGGGCTCAACTCTGTGCTGGAGGAACGAACGCTGGCTGAAGGGACCACAGGGCTCACCGTGGCTCATTGCTCCTTCAGGGGCCCGGGCGTGTCCTGTCCTCCCTTCAGAAGTGGGAGGAAGACTGGCCTAATCCGCCTCTTCTCTGATTCTTAGAAGGAACCCTCTAAGTCCCTTCAGAGCTGCGTGACCTCAGGCAAGTCACTTTACCTCTCTGAACCTCCAACTCCTCCTTTTGACAATAAGTCATGCTTTTTTCACAGGGCTCTGGGAGAGGGGTTCCGGACTGAGGAGACGGGCTCGGTGGGGCAAGAGTCCAGTTCCATTTGCCCAAGCAGAGAGAGCACCTGGCATGACCCTGACTTGAGGTCACAGTTTCCTCATCTGCCACACAAAGTTTATTACGGTGGTTCTGCCTGTCTCAGCCGCGCTGGTGCTAGGGATGCACAGAGGTAACTGCGGGAAGTTCTTTGTAAACTGTAAAGGGCTGTGCCCTTGGGAGTGATGATTACCATATTCCCTTAGAGGCAAAAAGAATCCTATGACTTGTCATCTAAGGCAGAATGTGTCAGAGCCATGAGGAAGGGCAAAGAAGGGACAAGGTGAAGTTCAGCGGCGGATGGGGGGTCAGTACGGACTCATGGACTCGGTGGGACTGGGAGGGTGGTCACGAAGGCCTTCTGAAGCCAGAGGCATCTCAGCCACTGGAGGGGTACTGAGATGTACTGGAGGGGTACTGAGGTGTACTGGAGGGGTACTGAGATGTACTGGAGGGGTACTGAGATGTACTGGAGGGGTACTGAGGTGTACTGGAGGGGCACTGAGATGTACTGGAGGGGTACTGAGATGTACTGGAGGGGTACTGAGGTGTACTGGAGGGGTACTGAGATGTACTGGAGGGGTACTGAGATGTCCTGGAGGGGTACTGAGAGGGAGGGCACACCAGGCAGTGGGAGCTGCAGAGGCAAAGGTGTGTGGCCTGACAATCCTGGGCAGGCAGGAAGATAGCTACGGCCCTTGATGTGCAGCCTAAGCCCATCCCTGCTTCTCCCTGAGCTTCAGCTGCCTCCCAAAAAACAAGAGCAGGAACAGCTCCTGCCTCTCAGGTCAAACAGGCAAGGATGCTCAAATAGAATCCACCTTTGAAGAGAGGGGCCCATTCAGTGATGGGGAGGACGGAGGCCAGGGTGAGGCATCAGGGCACTGGGAGGCTATGCTAGGTCACAGGCAGGCAAGAGCTAAGGCAGGAGCCAGGCTCAGGGAGGCTGGAGGGAGCTGATGGCTTCCAGTGGATCCAGCCACCAAGCTTGTCTGTCTCTAGTTAATCTTCCCCCTACTCCCTTCCCCACAGAACAAGCCAACCACAGACAAAGGTGGCCGGTCACTGCCCTGGGGATTTCTGGATGAATCGACCTGCAGAGGCCCAGGATTCCTGCCTCATCAGGGAATCACCTTTCTAACAGGCATTCATAAATATCACACACTTCCTGAATGCAGGCCCTGCACCCAAGCACTTGGCACACATTGGCTCGCTGGCTCCTCATGCCATCTTGTCAAAGCTGGTGCCAGCCTCATCATCCCCATTTCACAGATGGGGAAACTGAGGTTCTAAGCTGTAAAATCATACACAGCAAACAAGTGGCCAAGCCAGGATATGAACCCAGAATCAACTGCCTTCAAAGGCTTTGCTAATTCCATTACCCTTTATGGCATAAGCACCCTTAAGCACCCAAGATCCCAGTACTCCAGGTCCGACTGGGGACTCCATCAGCCAGAGCTGGAACCCAGAGAGTCAGGGTCACCTGCCCCCAGCAACACACCCCTCCTATACCTGGGAAAAGTTTTGGCCACACTGGGTACACACTTAATAGGAATCAGATCCCCACAAATTACTCAGCAACCAGAAATCTGGGCTCACACCTCACTTTGCTGCGCTCCTGTGGCCCCAGCTCTTAGCCTCTCTGAGCTTCAGTTTCCTTTTCCATGTAACAGGAATAAGAGTTTGACTGCTCTCAGGATGGAGCAAGGGACACAATGGGTCACCTTATTATGACCCAGCTCAGAAGGGCATGACATGAAGATATCAATATCGGATAAGGTAAAAGTCAAGGCCATGAATTTGGGCAAAGCAGCCTAAGAGAAGCTAATCAGACCCTGACAGGGAAGTTGTGCTTCCCGAAGCCCCTCCAGCTTAATTTCCACTCCCAGCAACTGGATTCTGCCTGCATCGGCCTCACAGCCCAGCAGGTCCAAGGGTTCAAAAAAACCCATTCCTAAAGTTTCTCAGTGGGTCCACAGATATCACCACCCACCCAACACAGACATCCCCATTCCTACATGAGCATCTAAGAGGACTCCACTGGGCCTGCCCCTGGAACACTCCCCAGCTAGGATTACCATCACAGAGCCCCAGTGGGAGGAGCCCTCACCATACTGAGGAAACTGAGGACCAGACAGGAAGGGATTTGGCCAAGATTATTCAACTTCTCCTCCCTTCCGGCTTCTCCTTTTACTCTGGAACTTCTCTGGGTAGTTCTAAGGGAGAAGGAAGACCAAAGGAACCAAGGTTGGGGGAAAGTCACTTGCTCAAGGACCCAGAGCAAGGAGTAGGGAGATGGAGGTCTGGCTCCCAGCTCTGAGATCCTCCCCAGTCATCTATCCCTGACTCAGCCTTACCAGGCTGTACTGTGGGAAGGAGGAGGCTGGCTGGCTGGGGAGAGTCCTGGATCAAAGACAAGAGCTCTGCATTTTTTTCCCAGCTTAGATGATTTGCCCTGGGTCTTTCTGGCCTCTATCCCCCCATCTGTGAAAGGAGAAGGTCAGAATAGATCAAGAATGACAAACTCATGGCACACATACAATACTCTCTTATCCTCTGCCCATGGCAGACATGACTAATCTATCACAGCACTCTTTCCCATGAAGCCAACACTAAGCCTCAGAATGCTTCTCAACACAGCACTCTAGGCCAGGGGGATGAAAGCCCAGAGCCTTCCCTAAACCAGATAATATCTGAGTCCCCAAGAGGGAAAAGAATGGGGAAAGAAATATATAAAAATTTCCAAGCACCCAGTAGATTTGAGCCACTGGGAATACATTAGCTGATTTAATCCTCACAAGGGAGGTGTGCAGAGGCTGAGGTTGAGAGAGACTAAGTGACTTGGCTTTGGACAAACAGCAGGGAATGAGGCCTTGAACACAGAGGAGGCTTCTACTGGGTATCTCTCCCCCAGGAACAGAGACACGGAGCCAGCCACCAGGTGGGGACCTAAGGTACAGCCTCATATCATCCTCTTGTTAGCCTTACTAGGTACAAGCCCTAGGCCCATTTCACAGCTTCAGAAACTGAATCACAGGACAGGGAATCAGCTGCCAGAGGGGGCAGGACTTGAGCAGGTGCTTGGCCCTCCCCCGCCTCCACTGATTGAGTCCCTAATGTGTGCTAAGCACTTTATTTCTGTCCTCTTGGGACATCCTGGGAACCATGACTCACTATCCTACTTCAGGGATGAAGAAACTGAGGCTCCCCAGAGGAAGTGGCCCCAAGGAGTTCAAGGGGAAGCCAGAGGGGTTTTCCATGGAGATAAGGGGTGGGAGCCATGGAGGGGAAGGAAAGGGCTGTGGGAATCCGAAGGGAGATAGAGATGTGGGGACACACACCGAGGCAGGAAATGAAGCTCCGGCAAAGGGCCCAGAGCAGGGAAGTGGCAGCCTTTTTCAGTGGCTCTACTGGACTAGGAGTCCAGAGCCCTAGAGCCAAGGCCTGACCCTGTCACTTGGCAACTGGGAGACCCCAGGCAAGTGGCTTTCCCTTCCTGGGTCTTAGTACTTTCAACTGGAAAATGGGGCCAATCGCACCGGAGGCAGGCTTTGAAGTAGCGGGGCTAGGCTAGACGCATGGCATTCTCCCCAGTTCAGCCTCTTCACACACAGAGAAGGCAAAGAGAGTGCAGGGCAGGACTCAAAGTCACCCTGCACATTGGCAGCCTTGGCTGCCAACAACCTCTCCTGAGCCAGCCCTGCCCCGACCAGCATCTTCAGACTCAATGAGATCACCCAGGCAAAGGCTTGACCACAGAGATGGCAGGGCCAGACCCAGAGAGGCCAAGTGACCTGTCCAATGCAACAGTGCAAAGCAGGTCCCATTTGCCAAGTACCTACTGGTGCCAGACACTGGGCACACAGCCCTCCTTTAACCCTAATCTAACAAGGAGATATCTATTGTCCCCATTTTCATGACAAAGAAACTAAGTCTCTCAAAAGATACAGTAAATGATCCAAAGACACACAGCAAGTGGGACGGTTGCAGCATAAACCCAGGCTTGTCTGACTCCTGAGCCCTTACCAAATCTTTGGTCCCCATCTCTCGGGCTGACCCCTCCCTGCTCCCTACCTCACTTCCAGCTTCCAGCCACCCAGCATTGCACTTACCACACCCCCAGCTCTCATCCTCTCCAGCCTTGCTGCTAGTGAACGTCTACTCCACTTCCAAAGCCCAGCCTCAAATACCCGATCATCTTGAGACCTGATCTAGGCCTCCATAAAATACTGGAGTCCAGCCCACAAATCTAATGCTATCGTCAGATCTTTCTATTGGTCAGCTCTGTACCTCTGCTCTCCAGCCTGAGGCTGTTCACACAGGGGACACCAATCAGTCCCCTGTGTGACGATGAAGGCCAAACTCCTTCCCAGGGCCCACAAGGCCCCAGCATGGTCCAGCCCTGCTGATACACCCGCTCATTCTACCTCTTACCCACTCCCCTTCATTGTGTACACTCCAGCCTCACAGCTTCTCCCACTGATTCTCCATGACAGCACACATCTTGGCACACACCTCAGGCCCTTTGCACGTGCACTTCCTGCTGCCTGGCAAGCCCTTTCCCTAACTCTATGCCTGGTCAACCCCTACATGCCTCCTTCAAGATTCCTCTGTACCCCAGGCCTCTCTCCCTGAGTCCTTATCATATCTGTGATTAGATAGTAACTCAACTGGCAACTTGTTTGCAAATTTGCTCACCCTCCAGATTCAAACTTATGGGAGGCCAAGGACCTGTTCCCAGGTCCCCAGCAAGTATCCAACCAGGCTGACCACACCCCACCACCCCAGGGCCCCTGGGAAGGGAAAAAGAGCTCCCTCTCCCATTCTTTGCTGAGTGAACTCTTGCTAGTCCTCGGCTCAGGCCCTGCCACCTTCTAGAAGCCTCCAAGACTCCCACAGCTCCCACTCCCTGCTAACTCCAGCACAATACTGCTCAGCCCCAGTTCCAAGTTCCTGGTACACAGCAGGTGCTAAATACAGGGGTCACAAATGCTTATACATGGGGAGGTTTGAGAAAATGGGGTCAGCTGAGGACCAGGGAGATGGGCATAAGGTCCCTCAACAGGTCACTGAGCCATCTCCTCTCTGGTTCCTGGGGCTTGAGGGAGCCAGACATCCCTCTACCCCACCCCCCAGGTCACAATCAGAGAAGCAAAAGCAGAAACCAGGCTGAGCTGTGGGTAAGTCATGCTCCAAGAAGAGCTAGGGGACAGGGAGAGATAGCCAGGGCCCTTCCTCCTAGAAGAGATGGGCCTAAGCTAAGCCTGGTGGGGCAAGGGTAGATAAGCAGCACCTGGAGGAGAGGGCACTCTGGGAGGGACACTGTTTAGAAGCAAAGGCCCAGGGGCACGCGGGAGAGCCTAGGCGGCAGGCAGTCAGCTGAGAGAGGTGACACACTGTAAATCATTTCCTTGGGTGGAAAGACCACATCACCACATCACCAAAAAGGCCTCGTGGCTTTCATTCAATCCCTCGGCACAACAGTCTTTTCCGACCCTGCTGTGTGGTCAGTCCTGTCTTGGGAGCCTCCGCTGCCCCATCACTGGAGGGATGCAAGGGCAGCCAGACTGTGGTCTCTGAGGTCTGGGGTTTCATTCTAGCTTGCAACTGTATGGCCTTGGTCAAGTCACTTCCCCTCTCTTAGCCTCAGTTTCCCCATCAGTAAAATGAGGATAAACAAGAGTCCTTACCTCCAAAAAGGTGTTCAGTAGATGTTGGCAACTGTCATTACCACTGGCCCAGTTTTATACGTGGCAAAACTGAGGCCAGAAGGGAAAAGTGAGTTGCTTACAGTCACCCAGCTGCTGGCTGGCAGGATGGTGCCAGGGCTGTTTCTTTCTCAAGGCACCAACCCATCTTCATCTAGGATGAACTAGCCAGCAACCTCACATCTCACCCATCTTTCTCAGCCAATGCGTCCAGTGAACAATTCATTTATTGAGCATCTACTACATGCCAAGCTTCTACCTGCAGAAGCACTTAGAATCTTCACCTAAGGATTCTCATTTCACGTATGGGGACTTAGTGGGGCGGCCTCTTGGCCCAGGTCACTGGGCAAGACAAGAAGCCTCAGTGCCTTGACTCCCCAGCCAGGGGGCTGAGAAGAGGGTCTGCAACAGGACCAGCCTGGCCCACCCTAGAAACCAAGTCTGATCCCACCTGCACTGTGGCTGTGGCTGGGCCTGGACTTACCCCAGGTGACCCAGCAACCACTGCCCCAAATTGTACAGAGTCCATGAAGTTCAGGAGGCCTTGCCCAGGGGCACACACAGGCTCTGTCCACTGCTAAGTCCACCTGAAGGACACAGGTGCTGAAAGGATACCACAAAGGTGAGCCCCTTCTGTTCACCCCAACCTTCCACCAGCCCAGCAATTCCAGCCAGGCCCACCTGCCACCAATGAGGACCCCAGTTCAGAGAAGCAGGCAGTTGTCTGAGGACACACAGCAGGGCAAGTGGCAGCCCTGGTGCGGGACTCAAACCCACCCCCAATCCCAGCCCAGGCAGACAGGTGGACCTGGCCCGGTGGCCAACACCCAAAACTTTTGCCAACTTCTGAGCCGGCTGGTCGCTGGGCCTGCTCTGGGGCGAGACTGGGGGCTGTGGGCAGTGGAGACTAAACGCAGTCTGGCCCAGTCCCTTCCAGGCCGGCAGCACCAGGCCCTACCCGAGGCCCCATGAGGGCAGGGAGGTCCTGGTGGTTCGGCCTGGCGCCCTGACCCCGGGGCCCCTCAGCCTGCCCTGCCGAGCCCACCCATCTCCCACCCTGGGCCGGGGGGGCGCAGGACCCGGCAGCCCAGCTAGAGGCGGCGCCGACTGGCTCAGATTTCAGATTTGGCCTAGACCTGGCCCCGGGGGCTAGGGCCCAGCTCACCCGCTTCTCTGGGGGATCCTATGGGGAGCACTAGCTGGAGGGGGTCCCCACGCAGCCAGGACCCCTGCGTCCCCCCGCCCAGTCCCCTCCCCCCGCGGCATCACAACAAAAGGCCGCGCTGGGCATGGCCCCGTGCGCCCGCCCGGCACTCGGGTAT
>NW_012121820.1:16449460-16472227 GCF_000951035.1 Colobus angolensis palliatus
ATGCCCTCCTCAACCCACCCACCCTCTACGCCCCAAATCTGCCTCTCCCGAAATCACAATTAGTAATAATATCAGGGGGCGTGGAGCGCCCGCTCTGGGCCAGGCGCCAGGCTAAGCTGCTCAGGTCGACTTCAGGGTTTAATCCTAACCACCACCTGGCCTGAGTGGCAGAAGATCACCCCACTTTACAGACGGGGAAACTGAGGCACTGAAAAGAACCAGGCCCTGGACTTTAACCTTGACCTGAGTTTCTCAAAGTGGGGGCTGGGGCAGGAGGGACAGGGTGGGGAGGAGCGACATTTATTTTAATAGTTGTGGGTTCATTTTAAGTGCGTAAGGAAAAAACATCCCTGGCAGCCCATTGGAAGTACCCTAGTTCTAGTTATTACTGCTTAGGAGGGGTTGACCAGGGCATCGGAGTGGCACTCACACTTCCAAGTAAGTCAAGAGGCTAAGTACCTCTGAACCAGGGCAGGAAGCGTAGCAGAAAAACAGGACATTGAGGAAATGCTGCTTTAGGCCACAAAGACTCCCCTATCACCCCCTGGCGCAGGCTCCAGGGCTGTCCTTTTGGGGCTGGGCACCCCACCCTCGGCTCCTCACCTGTCCTGGAATCCTAGCACAGGGAAAGGTGGACCTGGGTCCTGCTTTAAATATCACACCTGCCTCCATGTTCTTTCTTTGAAAGTTCTCCCATTTCACAGATGGGAAATTAAGGCCCAGCCAGGTCAAAGACAAATAGAAGCCTTTGCCAGGCTTCTATTCCCTGGGCAAAGGTCCCCGCGGAGAGGAGCCGGGAGGAGCACCCTAGAATGTGGAAGGCAAAGGCCTCTAGGTACAAAACACCTTCCAGGAGACCAGGAATGAGCAAAGCCTTGCTCTACACTGATCTAGGTTCGTATCTAGGCTAGCTGCCCCTCTGTTGTGGGGTAGACAAATCCATCAGCTTCCCAACCCAGCCCCCTCACCTGTAAAACCGGAGTGAACATGGCCAGAGAAGATTCCTGGGAAGGCTGAAACTGACCAGTGTGAGGATGGTCGGGTTGTGCTAGATGAATAGTAGCTCTTCCGGTGATAAACTGAGGCCAAAGGGGAAAGGGGCTGCTTGAGGTGCCACAGCCAGTCAACAGCAGAAGCCAGGTGAAATGGCTGCCCTTGTTTGCAAGGCTGGCTTAAAGATTAACCGCAGCTTCCCAGGGCTAGGCGGGCCCCCGGCTGGAGGAGCAGGTTTCTCAGCCCTCTTCCATTCCTTAGACATGTCTAAAGGCCTTTACTGGCCATACTGGGCTCGGGGGGGAGGCAGGGATATTCACCCAGTGACACGCTGGAGCTGGCCCTTACCTACTTGCAAGAACCGACTGTGCTCATCTCTTCCCAAGTCCATATTCAAGAATGTCACACTGGTTAGCTCCATGTCAGCCACAGTGGGAGTATTTACCCCTTGGACATCAGAATACGCTACCAATCAAGCCTCTTTTTTCTTCCACAGAGCTGGTTGTTCAATATGTACCAGCACATCACTAAATTCATCCCCAGGAGTTCAACAGAAAATTCTGGGCTTTTCGAGAACTGGGATGACAGAGAGCTTAAAAGTACAGATTTTGGACCAGACCCAGGTTCAAGTCTCAACTCTGCCACTTTGCAGATAATGTAAGAAGACTCAGTATGCCAACCTGCACAGTGGGCTAAAGATATCACAGCCCCCAGAAGACGCATCTGAGGATGAAATGAGGTGATGCCCGCTCAGCACATGTGAAATCTCATTCTCATTCATACCCTACATGCTCTTATCAGAGAGGAGGCAACTCAGACAAGTAAGGGTTCTGCAAGCAGATGCAGCTTCGCACCTGAAGCTACCGCTGGCTTCAAGGGCCTGGCTCAGCGGCTGAGGTTCTCAGGAGGATGTGGCCAGCACAATGGTTTCATTATTGAGCGTTTGAAGCGCTCTTTATTTTTAACCACCCCTCTGGGCTTTTGCTCAGGCTGTAACCCCTGCCAGGAATGCTCAGCCCCTGTCCCTGGCTACCTCGCCTTGTTCTTCAAAGTCCAGAGTAAATGCCACCTTCTCCACAACATGCTTCCTGACACACCCTGATGGAGGCACGTGCCAAGTCCATTCTGAGTGTGTCTGTCCCCACCCTAAGGGCAGTGACCAAGGCCTGGCCCATGCCCAGCACAGAGCAGGCACTGCCCAGTTGGCCAGGCAGCACACACTGACTTGGGACCTACAGACAAGAGTTCAAGTTCCAGCTCTTCCCTTCGGTGACTATGTGAACCTGCCTTCCCTGGGCCTCAGTGTATTCATCAGTAAAACGAGGGTAACAACCCTGGCAGGCTCCGGGATTATGCAGTTGGGAGTTGCGGGTCTGGCCTGGTGGATAAGTGACTCTTTGTGCAAATTATTTTGCTTAAAACATTCTTTGTTGGTAAAGCAGCAACTCACTGCTTAATTCCTGCAAATCATCATTAATGGACAGCAAGCATTTATTGACTACCAACTGTATACATGGCCCCAGACCAGTCTTAGAACACCAACAGGAACCACTTCCCAACCCAAAAGCACCCAGCAGATGATAGATGCTACTGACGTCAACATTGCTGAGATGGTGAGTGCTAGTCATATAGTCCTCTGTCTCCAGAAACCTCCTCTTCCCTCCTTCCCTTAATCTGGGTGGGTCAAAGCCACAACTGAGGGGAGGGGGACAGGGTAAGGTGAGGCAGTGAACCCACCAGTCAGAGTTGTCCCATCACATGGGATTAGAGGTGCCGCCCACACCACACCTAGTGCCCTGGTGACTCTGGCTCAATGGTGGCTGATCTGCCATGCCCAGCCCCAGCCCAGCTCAGCCTTGCTGCAGCAGCCAGGAAACTGGACCCATCACAGGCCTCAGTAGAAAATTCCAGACCAGCTCCGCCATTCTTCACACGGTGTGCTGTGAGTGGTCTAGTTGAAGCCACCGGGCTCAGGGCTACAGGATAGGGTTGGGTGAGGGATGGGCTCTAGCCTGAGGCTGTGGAATGGGCTTGGTACCTCCCCTGGCACTGCACTTCACAGTTTCCACAGAGATGTCCTGATGTGCAGGCCCTGGTCCCCTCCCCTCCTCTACCTGCCTCCTGCTGTCCCTCCACAAGCAGTCCCCATAATGAGGCCTTTGCACGTGCTGATCCCTCTGCCTGGAAGGTTCCTACCCCCTGGCCCTTGGCTGGGCTGCACTCTTGCTTCCTCCTGCAGTGGTCATTTATTGAGCATCTACTATGTGCTAGGGTCTGCGCTACATGCTGGGATACAGCAGTGAAAAAACCAAGGCTGGTCTCTGGTCTCTAACTTAGAGGAGTCAGGGATGGGCAAGTACAGGGGCTGCAGGGCCCAGAGTGAGGCCCCTAACCCAGCATGTGTGTTGAGGAGAGAGTTGTCTATGGAGAGTTTAGAAGCCTGGGGAGATGGTTGCCAGCTGAAAATGGGACAGGGAGGCAGGGCATGGTGGGTCACGCCTATAATCCCAACACTTTGGGAGGCTGAAGCAGGAGGATCACTTGAGCCCAGGAGTTTGAGACCAGCCTGGGCAACATAGTGAGGCCCTGTCTCTACAAAAAAACCTTAAAATTAGCCAGATGTGATGGTGTGCACCTGTGGTCCCAGGTACTGGGAAGGCTGAACTGGGAAGATAACTTGAACCCAGGAGATTGAGGCTGCAGTGAGCCATGATCGTACCACTGCACTCTAGCCTGGGTGACAGAGCAGGACTCTGTCTCAAAAAAAATAATTATAATAACAAACAGGACAGGGCCAGTGTGCAGGTAGAGGGACAGCATGAGCAAAGACAGAGACGGGGAATGCCACTGTGTCTGGAACTCCATGCAGAAGCACGTGGTGTTTGCAAAGCACAGCATGGCGGTTGGGCTGGAGTCAGGAAAGTAAGGTGGCAGGGAACCTGAGGATCCCTGAGTGCCATTCGTGGCTTCCATCCTGGAGGTGGTGGGAGCCATGGAGGGTGGTGAGCAGAGCAGGGCCTGGGGAGATGTGGAGTGGCGGCCACATTAGGGGACAGGGAGGGGGCAGTCAGGAGGCCTCTGTGCTGAGGAGCAGCAGGGACCCAGTTAAGGCAGAAGGCCCAGCTCACACAGGAGTGTGTGCATGGGCATATATCTGTGTTCCAGGAAGTGAGGCCAAACTGGCCGAAGGTGGGAAATCCAAGACACTAGAGACTCCCAGCGACATGGGAGTCAGGAGCCGGGAGTAGATGAGCTTGTTCTCCCACAGTGGCCAGCGCCGGGAGGGGCGTCCGTAACATGGATGTCAGAGGCAGGAAAGAAAAATCTGAAAAACTATCAGAACAAAGAGGAGACATGATCCTGGGGCAGAAAAAAGACATTAGGGAAAGACTTAGGAAGTCTGACTAAAGCATGGACTTCAGTTATAATAATGTATCAGGCCAGGGGCAGTGGCTCACACCTGTAATCCCAGCATCGAGGCTGAGGCAGGAGGATCACTTGAGTCTAGGAGCTCAAGATTAGCCTGGGCACACAGTGAGACCCCTGTCTCCACAAAAAACAACAACAAAAAATTAGCTAGGCATGGTGGTATGCACCTGTATCCCAGCTACTTGGGAGGCCGAGGCAGGAGGATCGCTTGAGCCCAGGAGATCAAGGCTGCGGTGAGCTGTGATCATGCCACTGCACTCTAGCCTAGCAAACAGAGTGAGACTCTGCCTCTGAAATTTTTTAAAATAATAATAATGTATCAATATTGTATTGATTCATTAATCATAACAAATGTGTCCCCATCAGGGAAGAGATGGAGAGAGCAGCACCTGAGCAGGTGGTGCCCGAGTGGTGACCTACAAACGGCGTTAACCACTGAGCACAGCCCCACACACTCAAACCCCACAGCCGGACCTTCTGGGCTGTGTGGCCGGTTCACAGACAGGGAACCTCAGGCTCAAAAGTGTCTCTACCCAGCCCAGCATCTGGAGACAAAACACTGACGTCAAAGGCAGAAAAGACCTGTTCATGTGAAAATGGGGGAGATGCCTGGCCCTACTGGCCTCACATGACGGCCAAGTGCCAAGAAACTCAGCCACTCATCACCTCACTCACCTCAGGCTGCAGAAGAGGCCCAGAGAGGGACAGGCATTCTCCCAAGGTCACACAGAGAGTTGCTGGCAGGCAGAGCCACCACCCTACCCCAGCCCAGGCCTCCTTCCGCCACATCCCAGAATGTTTGTGAGAAAAGATGAAAGGAGGCTGGGCCCTTGATCTGCCTGGTCTGACGGGAGGGCAGAGGGCAGCCGGAAATCTGCAGCTAGAGCTGTGACCCCACAATCCACAGGGGGCGAGAAACCTGCCACACAGAGAGGAGACGGTCACGACGGGAGGGCTGAAAGAATCATTGTAAAAATAATCACCACGGCTCACAGTCCTGGTGCAAGGAGTTTCCTGAGCAGGGAATTGCTTCCAGGGACCCTGGAAGTAGTATCTAGGTCATTCTTCACAACGCAACAAGGTAGGAGCCATTGTTATCCCACCGTACAGATGAGGAAACTGAGACTCAGTGAGGTGACATGACGTGGTGAGGAAGGGCAGGAACTTGAATTCGAACCCACGCAAAATTGAAGCCTTCCTGGCTGGGTGCGATGGCTCAAGCCTGTAATCCCAGAACTTTGGGAGGCCGAGGCAGGTGGTTCACAGAGGTCAGGAGATTGAGACCAGCCTGGCCAACATGGTGAAACACCGTCTCTACTAAAAATACAAAAATTAACTGGGCATGGTGGTGGGTGCCTGTAGTCTCAGCTACTCAGGAGCCTGAGGCAGGAGAATTGCCTGAATCCAAGAGGCGGAGCTGAGATTGCAGTGAGCTGAGATTGCACCACTGCACTCCAGCCTGGGCGACAGAGCGAGACTCCCTCTCAAAAAAAAAAAAAAAAAATTTAAGGCTTCCTGAATCTGGAACTCAGGCACTGCGGTTCTGTGCTACCCGGGTCTGTGAACCTCGAAGCTCACGTATTTCATATCCAAGAGCGAAAGGCCGGATCCACAGGGGCCGGGCAGGGAACCACTGCTGCCCCTCTGAGCATTGGCCTCCACTCAGTGGAATGCCTCCATCCTCCACATTTCTTAGGCATTGGGAAGATACAATGTAGCAATGCTTTGTGGGAGTACTTTGAAAAGTAGATAGAAGAAAAAATGTTCACACTATACTCCACCCTCAAGGAGAGGAGCATGACTGCCCAGTCCCTAGGTGCGGGCTGTGCTTGGTGGCTCCCTTCCAAAGAATTCAGGGTGGAAAGAGGGGTGGGGGTGGTGCCTTTGCAGTGCAGGAACCTTACAAACGCTATCTCAGCCAGGTGATCAGGGCCCACAGGCCTGCTGATAACATTTGCCCTTGATATGATGTGATGAGAACGGCATTTTACCTCTGTGGTCTTTCTCCTCAGAACCCAGAACCCCAGTCTAGCCATGAGAAAAGCTTCAGACAGATTCCAATAGCGGGGCATTCTACAGAACACCAGACTAGGCCAGGCACTGTGGCTCACATCTATAATCCCAGCACTTTGGGAGGCCAAGGCAGGAGGATCGCTTGAGGCCAGGACTTCAAGACCAACCTGGGTGATATGGCGAGACCCTATCTCTACCAAAAAACAAATTAAAAAAAAAAATTAGCTGGGCGTAGGGGCACATGCCTGTAGTCCCAGCTACTCAGGAGGCTGAGGCGGGAGAATCGCTTGAGCCTGGGAGGGGCAGGCTCCAGTGAGCTATGATTGTGCCACGGTACTCCAGCCTAGGTGACAGAGTAAGACACTATCTCAAAAAATAAAAAAACAAAAAAGGTCGGGCGCGGTGGCTCATGCCTGTAATCCCAGCACTTTGGGAGGCTGAGGCAGGCGGATCACAAGGTCAAAAGATTGAGACCATCCTGGCCAATATGGTGAAATGCCATCTCTACTAAAAATACAAAAATTAGCTGGGCCTGGTGGCGGGCGCACGTAGTCCCAGCTACTGGGGAGGCTGAGGCAGGAGAATCGGTTGAACCCAGGAGGTGGATGTTGCAGTGAGCTGAGATCACACCACTGTACGCTGGCCTGGCAACAGAGCGAAACTCCATCTCAAAAAACAAACAAACAAACAAACACAAAAAACAAAAAACAGAACACCTAACTAGTACTCCTCAAAACTGTCAGGGTCATCAAAAAAAGAAAAGTCTGAGAAACTATCAAAGCCAAGAGGAGACATGATCCTGGAAGAGAAAAAGGGCATAGGGGCCAGGTGCGGTGGCTCACACCTGGATTCCCAGCACTTTGGGAGGTCAAAGCGGGTGGAACACCTGAGATCAGGAGTTCGAGACCAGCCTGGCCAACATGGTGAAAACCCGTCTCTGCTAAAAGTACAAAAATTAGCCAGGCATGGTGGTGTGTGCCTATAATCCCAGCTACCTAGGAGGCTAAGGCAAGAGAATATCTGGAACCCAGGAGGTGGAGGCTGCAGTGAGCCGAGATCGTGCCACTGCACTCCAGCCGGGGCAACAGATAGAGACACCATCTAAAAAAACAAAAAAAAGACACTAGGGAAAAACTAAGAAACTCCATATCAAATATGGACTTTAGTTAATAATAATGTATCAATATTGGTTCATTAATTGTAACAAATATACTATACTATCATGGATATTAATAATAAGGGATTCCCTAGAAAGTCCACTTGAGAAAAAAATTAATATAACAATATAAGGGAAATTTAGTGTGGGGTATGTGCCATGTTCTAGAGCAACGGACTGAATTTTCGGACAGGGAGGAAGCTAAGACACTTGTCTGTAAACATTTCCTTCTAAACCCCGGGAAACTTAGGGCCAGAGAATAGAAGTGACTTGCCCAAGCTCAAACTGCACATTTATGATAAGTTTAAGATCAAGCTTTCTCAATGTCACAAGAATTCAGTAACAGCCTACTGTATACAAGGCACCAGCCTAGGTCCTCATCATGGTGAAGGCTGGTGGGGAGGTTCAAAGATTTGTCCATGGGTCAACACCTCCCCATGGCCAGGTCTCCAGGGACATGGACTCTGCCCGTTGAAGGCTCCAAGCCAGAGGAGGAAACAGACCCTGAAACACTATGAGCAGGAGGGCCAGAGAGCAACACACTTTGGTATCCAGGAGACCCAGCCCCACTGCCTGCAACGCTGCAACCTCCCTGAGCCCCACTGAGCTGCTCAGTAAAATGGAACTAAGGACGGTGCCAATTGTCAGTGATGCCGAGAGGTACAAGGAGGTGAAATGTGAGACCCTGTACATTGTGGACTCCCAAGAAACAGTGATTCTTTTTATTTTTAAGTGTGTTCTGAGTGCTACAGGAATTCAGGGGTGGGGAGCATTTGTCAGTTTGCCTTGAAAGGGGATTCTCGGAGAGTTTACCAAACGAGTGACATTTAGATTGAGTCTTGGCTGGGTGCAGAGGCTCACACCTGTAATCCCAACATTTTAGGAGGCTGAGGCAAGAGAACTGCTTGAGCCCAGGAGTTTGAAATCAGCCTGGGCAACATAGCGAGGCCCTGTATCTACAAAAATGATTAAAAATTAGCCAGGTGTGGTGGGTGTGCCTGTACTCCCAGCTACTCAGGAAGTTGAGGCAGGAGGATTACTTGAGCCCAAGAGTTTGAGGCTGCAGTAAGCCATGATTGTGCCCCTACACTCCAGCCTGGGCAGCAAAGCAAGATCCCATCTCCAAAGCAAAAAAAAAAAAAAAAAATAGATTGGGTCCTGAAGGATGGAAAGGAGTTTGCCACACCGGAAGGATATGAAAGCTGCGGCCCCAGCTTTCAGTTCTCAGTCTGGTCCGAGAGAGAAGGGGACACGTCAAGCCACCCTCCCAGGGGATTCCCACGCAACAGGACTTCCCCATTTCCTGGCCTGGATGGCTCCTTCCTGGCCTCCCTGGCCTCTGAGATTCACCAGTGCCTGAGCCAAGGGCACAGGCAGCAGGGGTGGGGTAGAGGTGGGGGCAGGCACCAGGGCTGAACAAACCCAGGGCTCATCTGGAAAGGAAACCAAACCCTGCCTCCCACTCACCAGCTGAGTGTCACTTGTAGAACTTCCTCCTTCTGTTCCTGTTCAGGAATTACCCAGGCAGGGCTCTGTGGTGGGACTCGGGGACAGGGGCTGCCCCAGAGACAGGGCCTGCAGCCTCCTCAGTCTGCTCTGGCCACTCCCAGACTCACCCCCATCTGGCTGGTCGGCCTGCTCCCAGACCCATTTCTGCCCTCGGCAGGCCAGGGCTCCTCCCTCCTCCACACACCTGCCCACGAGGTACCACAATCTCCTCTCTGTTGGTCCAAACCCCATTCCCCCTTGGCCCACCCCCGGCCCCTCCTGGAAGTCTTCCACAGAAATCCCTCCCAATCTTGGCTTCCTTATCATCTTTATCCATTCAGGCCTGCATGTCAGCTCCTGTGCTGGAGCTGGGGACAGATGAGTGAGCAATGAATGACCAAGACTGGCACCGTCCCTGCCCTTTGGAGCTTGGGTCTCTAATCCCTATGTCCCATGTGTCCCGCATGCTTCATCCACACCCGGGTGGGGAATCGGAAGCCCGGACCGCAGTCCTGTGCAGCCTCTGAACAGTGTGGCCTTGGGCAAGTCCCTTCCCTTCTCTGGCCAGCGTGGTTTCCATAGCTGCTAAGGGAAGCAGTGTGATGTCCAGGGGGCAGGCAGGAGGGATGGTGATGACTGCTCCCCCAACCCTGCCTGCCCCAATGTAATGTCCTGCAAATAAAGTTTCCCTCCAAGTGGAACTGGTAAAATGCACACACTCTGACTCATCAGAATTTTTTGCAGAAACAAATATATAGGGGTCAGTGGGAGGGACCTGCCAGGTGGCTGAACATCACGGTTAAAGGCAGACCTGGGTTTGAATCCTGCCTTGGTAGCTGTGTGGCCTTGGAAGTCATTAACCCCGACTCTCATTTCTCTCACTGGTAAAACAGGGATACTTGTACACACCTCATATGGCTGTGTAATGATACACATGCCAGATACCCAGTAAATGCACCATATCATTATTATTTCTGGTACAGCTGGAGAAGTCCCTTAATAAAGTGGATAATTATGACAGCCTTAAAATTAATAATGTAGATCCATATAACCTTTATTTTCTTTTCTAGTTCTTTTGAGAAAAGGTCTTGCTCTGTCGCCTAGGCTGGAGTGCAATGGCACAATCATGGCTCACTGCAGCCTCAGCCTCTGGGGCTCAGGAGATCCTCCCACCTCAGCCTCCAGAGTAGCTGGGACTAGAGATGAGCGCCACCACATCTGGCTTGTCTGCTCTTTCTTTCTTTCTTTCTCTCTCTCTCTCTTTCTTTCTTTCTTTCTCTTTCTTTCTCTTTTTCTCTTCCTTTCTTCCTTCATTCCTCCTTTCTTTCATTTCTTTCCTTCCTTCCTTCTTTCTTTTCTTTTTTTTTTTTTTTAGAGATAGGGTGTCACCATTTTGCCCAGGCTGATCCTGAACTCCTGGGCTCAAGTGATTCTGCCACTTCAGCCTCCCAAGTAGCTGGGACCACAGGCAACTGCCACCATGCCTTGCTAATTTCTTTTTTTTGTAAAGACGAGGGTCTCCCTATGTTGCCCAGGCTGATCTTGAATTCCTGGGCTCAAGTGATCCTCCTTCTTTGGCCTCCCAAAGTGCTAGGATTATAGACATGAGCCACTGCACCTGGTCTATGAGTTATTTTTAAAGTGCCATCTAGCGCCCTCTACTCACACAGATCTTTGCTTCCCAACTGGTTGGGAAGCCCAAGTATGAGGCCTAGTCCACGGCCCAAGGTTCCTGGGGGCCAAAGTCCTCAAGGCAGCTGGTCATGCACTTGGCCTTTCCGCACCCCCTCTGGGCTGGTCCCTCTGGGGGCACCTGCTGGGGATGCTCTGTGACGTCTGTTGTGCATTTTGTACCTGTCCTGGCACCATTGATGAGACAGTGCTACCCCCAGGAGGAAGTGCCCAGTTCTTCTCCATGACGTTCTGGGATGTCCCCTTCCCCTTCCCCTTGACCTTGACTCACCCTTTCTACATCCACACACATTCCCAAGGTAGGGCAGAAGTGGGTAATGAGGAAGGTGGGCTCCTTTGCACTGGGCCTGGGCTGAGCACACAGCCAGTGTTAGCCTAAGAGGAGTCAGCCAACTGTCTGGTGGCTTCAGCTTCACTCTATCTTAGTTCAGGTTCTCCTGAAGCAGAGCCTGAGACTACTCTTTTGGGAAGTGACCCCAGGAAGCTGGAGCAAAGGAGCAGGAAGAGCAAGACTCCGTCTCAAAAAAATAAAATAATTAAAAAAAAAAAACCGTCCTTGTGTTACTCTTTCCAAATCACAGCTCTGGTCCTTCAGTGGCTCTCCAGGGGCCTTAGGCCAAAGCTCACACTTAAGAGGCCACCAGGGCCCCGCCAGCCTCTCCAGTCCTATCTCATCTGCCTGCAGGGCTAAACAGCTGAACCTCCACCACCCTGCTTCCCTGCCCCTGCCACTGTCTCTCCAGTGGGCCCTGCTCCTGCTTGCTGTCTGCTGGGATGTCCTTCCTGTCTCTAATCCCCTGCTAACTCCTCTTCCATTCTTTGGTCCCTCCCCCGACCCCCCAGCTTCGTGGATCCCATCTGCACTCCTCACAGTGGATGTTTCTCCAGCAGGGAGAGGGTGGGCTGGGTCATCATCATGTTCCAGCATTGCTCAGACCAGCACTTGACGCTGAACAGGCCCCAACACTTGTTGGGACAGGAATCTCAGGCCTGGATTCCCCAGATTGGCTGGCGCCATGCCAGGCCCATCTCAGCCCCTGTCTGAGGCGAGCACCTTAGCTCTGGCTTCCAGCGCAGGAACTGAGCCAGCCACCCCGCCCCACGTCACACCCTTTGTCTGGCCTCACCTTCTCCCAGGGCCCTGCCAGCTCAGGGAGGACTCCAGAGGAAGGGATCCCCAAGGAGCCCGGAAGGAGCCCAGCCCCAGTGCTGGCTCAGGCCTCAGCTGCCTGGGGCCACAGGCTGTGGCTGTGACCTCTCCTATCCAGATGGTTGGATCTGGGGGAGGCTCCTTCCCACACCCCAAATTTGAACCAAGCCTCGGGCCGCTTGTGGTCTGTGCTTAACTTTGTACCACAGCTGCATCCCCGTCATTAAACATCTTTAATCATCTAATGGTGCAATTAGCTCCCTGGGCCTTGAGCTGGCACCCCTGCAGCCTTCTCATTCCTGGAGGTGTTGGCATCGAGGTTTCCAGGTCCTTCTGTTCAACTCAGCAAACACTCGGGGAGCTCTGTCTGTGGAAGCTTGCCCTGAGGAGTACCCAGCACGTGAAGGGCCAGCCTGGGCAGCCTCCCCTCCCTGCCACAACGTGGGCCAGGGATAAGAGGAGGCATACATCACCAGCCAGGCCCCTCTACCTGCCAGACAGGCCCAGAGAGGGTGAGTAACTTCCCCAAGGCCACAGAGCCCAGGTCTGGAGATCTGATTGAGGCCTTGGGAGCGGGTGAAGCATTTGCTGAGTGTCTGGTGGTGGGGGCACATTGGTTAATAAAATGCACACGGCCCCTGCCTTTGTGGATTTCACAGGTTGGTGTGAGAGGCAGTCGGTAAAAACAATTGACCCAATTGTTGCAGAAATGCAGAATGTGCTACCTGCTATGATGGGAGTCAGTGAGGGACAGGGTGAGGAGGAGGTGAGGAGCTCTGAGGACAGCAGGTCAGAAAGGCTTCCCAGAGGAAAGTAGCTAAAGCTTGGTTTTTATTGTTCTTATTGCTTTTTAGAGGGTCTTGCTCTGTTGCCCAGGCTGGAGTGCAGTGGTACAATCCTGACTCAACTGCAACCTCAAACTCCTGGGCTCAAGTGATCTTCCCGCCTCAGCCTCCCAAGCAGCTAGGACTACAGTTGTGCAGCTAAACCTCGAAGGATGAAAAAGAGTGACCATATAAAGATTCGGGAGAGCTGGGCACGGTGTAATTCCAGCAGTTTGGGAGGCTGAGGCGGGAGGACCGCTTGAGCCCAGGAGGTTGAGGCTGCAGTGAGCTACGATTGTGCCACTGCACTCCAGCCCGGGTGGTAAAGCAAGATCCCACCTCAAATAAAACAAAAAAGTAAAAGAAAATGATTTGAGGAAAAGAACATTCAGGGAAAGGCCCTTAAGGTGGGAACTGGGTATACTGGATCTGGATGGAGAATGGGTGGAGGCAGATCAATGGGAGATAGAACCAGAGCTTTTCACAGGGACTGGAGCCTCTTCCGGTATGAGAAGGGGCTTGAGCTTTACTTCCAGGGTCTGGGGGACCACAGTGGATGTTAAGGGAGGAGACAGGTGTTGGTGACAAGATGTAATGTATTTTTTTTTTTTTTTTCTGTAGAGACAGGGTCTCCCTTTGTTGCCCAGGCTGGTCTCGAACTCCTGAGCTCAAGGCATCCACCCACCTTGGCCTCCCAAAGTGCTGGGATTACAGGCATGAGCCACCAATGCATGTTTTTGCAAGGCCCTGCCGGCAGCTGCATAAAGCAGGATTAAGGGAGGTGGGTGGAGGCAGGGAGGTCAGCAAGGAGGCTGGGATGTCCTTCAGGAGGGGGTGAAAGTCCTGCAAGCCTGGCAGGGGAGGTGGCGAGAGTGGATGACTTGAGCGCATTAGGAGGAAGCTCCGACAGTCCCTGCTGATGGATGAGGGGTGTGGGCACAGAGAGGGCAGCTCAAGACGGATTCTCAGGCTTTGAGTGGGTGAGTGGAGGTGAACTTACTGAGATGGGGAAGTCTGGGTAGGAGCCCACTGAGGCCAAAAAGTCACGAGTTTGGTTTTGGCCAAATTATTTTGAGCAAACCTGTTAGATATCCATGGAGATGTTGAAAAAAAAACGAATAATTTAACTAACACTTTTGAACACACTGCATCAGTTGCCAAGTGCCTTATATGCATTAACTCATTGCAACCCGTTGGAAAAGGTGCTACAGGCTGAGTCTCCCTCATCTGAAATGCTTGGGACCAGAGGTGTTTCAATTTTGAATTTTTTTGGATTTTGAAATATTTGCATTATATATATATATATATATATATCCCTAATCCAAAAAATAAAAAATGAAATCTGAAATGCTCCAGTGAACATTCCCATTGAATGTGATCTCAGTGCTCAAAAAGTTTCATATTTTAAAGCATTTTGGATGCAAATTTTTGTGGGTTTTTTTTTTTTTTTTTTTTTTTGAGACGGAGTCTCGCTCTGTCGCCCAGGCTGGAGTGCAGTGGCCAGATCTCAGCTCACTGCAATCTCCACCTCCCGGGTTTACGCCATTCTCCTGCCTCAGCCTCCCGAGTAGCTGGGACTACAGGCGCCCGCCACCACACCCGGCTAGTTTTTTGTATTTTTTTAGTAGAGACGGGGTTTCACTGTATTAGCCAGGATGGTCTTGATCTCCTGACCTCGTGATCCGCCCGTCACGGCCTCCCAAAGTGCTGAGATTACAAGCTTGAGCCACCGCGCCCGGCCAGATGGCAAATTTTTGAATTTGAGGTGCTCAATTTGAGGTGCTCAACCTGTATCATTATTCCCATTTCACTGATGGTGAAACTGAGGCTCAGAATATGATGTTTTGTAAAGGATGAGAAAGCCACACAGAGCCCTGGGGAGTCCTCATGTCTAATAGGCTGCAGGAAGACGCCTCCAATGAGGGTTCTAAGCTTTCTGGAAGGATGTTGTTCTTGGATTAGATGTTGCTGGGAGACCACGTGAGGTAAGACAGGGTCAATAAAGTGTCCAGGGCATTGAGCCACCAATCACAAAGCAGCTCCAGCTGACCTCAGAGAGTGAGGTTTCAGGGGAGTAGAGGCGGGAGCTGGACTGCTACATGTTCTGGAGGGAGTGGGAGGAGAGAAGGTGGAGGGAGCTACGCCTGGCTGGGGAGGGCTTGAGACAGACAGATGCTGCTTACAGGGACAGAGGGTCCCAGGATGCTCCCCTGCCCATCTAGGGCCAGAGACTCCAGGGATTTGTCAAAGAGATGGACACCTTAGGATAAGAATTTCCTTTTTGAGTCTGGGCATGGTGGCTCACGCCTGTAATACCAGCACTTTGGGAGGTCGAGGCGAGCAGATCACCTGAGGTCAGGAGTTCGAGACCAGCATGGGCAACATGGTGAAACTCCGTCTCTACTAAGAATACAAAAATTAGCCGGGTGTGGTGGCGGGCACCTGTAGTCCCAGCTACTCAGGAGGCTGAGGCAGGAGAATCACTTGAACCCGGGAAGCAAAGGTTGCAGTGAGCCGAGATCGCACTATTGCACTCCAGCCTGGGCAACAGAGCCAGACTCAGACTCGAAAAAAAAAAAAAAATTAGCCAGGCATGGTGGCGCACGCTTGCAGTCCCGGGCTACTTTAAGGCTGAGGCACAAGAATTGTTTGAACCTGGGAGGTGGAGGTTACAGTGAGCTAAGATCATGCTATTGCACTCCAGCCTGGGTAACAGAGGGAGACTGTCTCAAAAAAAAAAAAAAAGAATTTCATTTTTGGTATTGATCAGCAGCTGTGCACTTCCGAGCTAACCTGTGTAGTGTTGAGGGCTATTTCTTGCCTGTGGCAATTCTCCAATGGACTGAGGACAAGGCAGGGGTCAGGAGAGGGCAGCGTGCCTCACTCTCCCCTCTCCCAGCTCGGGGTGTTCCCACACATACTGGGACTCGGTCAGAGCTGAGAGGGCTGCCGGGCAGCGCCCTTATGCTCCCAGAGGACTCTGGACCTACAGGAGAAGAAGAAGACCACAGCCTTGGGTGCCAGGATAGGATAGTCTCTCCTGGCCATGGACAGGCTCCCTCCAAGCTCACAACGAACATTAACACTTTCCCCACCCCAGAAGTCCAGAGGTAGGGAGATGTCCGCCAGCCCCTGCAAGTGCATTCTGGGGAGACCCAGGCCTAGACGAGAAGGGCCTTGCCCAAAGTCTCATCCCATTTGTCCATCACCTCCTCAGTGCTGCCAGATGCGAACCCTCCAGCATGGCTACCTGCCCCCAGAGGCCTTCCTTGGCTCTTCCCTAGGCTTGGTTAGGCCCTCGCCTGTGTTCCCAAAGCCCCTTAGGCCAATACCCCCAGGCTTGCCACAGCCTGTGGTCATAGTCTTTCTGTGTGTCTGCCTAGCCCCGCTGATTGGAGGCAGGAGCCAGATCTGATCCACCTGGCATCCCGGTGCCCAGCATAGGGGGTGAACAGGGCCAGGGTATGGGCGCATTTGCTGAACCCACCTGAGCTGAACTGAATCACTTGGGCTCTTGCTAAGGGCCATAAACCTGGATCCTTCTCTGGCTTGAGAAGCAAAGTGCCACATTTCAGGTTTGGCATTTCTATCAGGTGACTACATAGGAGCAAAGACTCAGGGTCCCCGAATGACAGGAAACCACAGGGAACATCAGGCATCCTGCCCCCATCTTCCAGAGAAGGAGGCTGAAGCTTAGAGGGACACGGGTACGAACCACAGGCCCACCAGCAGTGGGGATGGGTCATACTCAGATGGCCTTGGCCCTGCTCCTGGCTCCCTTTCCATGAATGTGAAAGCCCAGGTTTCCTCATCTGCAAAACTGAGTTGGACTCAGCGGTCTCTGAAAGCTCGGCCACTGTCCAGTTCCATGAACTCACAGGCTCCCAGCCCCGCAGCGGGGGGAGAAGAGGCACTTTCAAGAGGCTGTTTATCATCTTGTTGTACCCCCTTGAGCTCTGGGAGCAAAACATTCCCAAGAAACAGAGTGATTCATTCACAGCACCACTTGCCAGTTCCAGAGAAAAGGCAGCCCGTGAAACACACTCTGTGACTTTTAAGGAGGAGGAAAAGACTTTTTTTGGAGACAGGGTCTCTCTCTATCAGCTAGGCTGGAGGGCAGTGACACTATCACAGCTCACTGCAGCCTCCACCTCCCTGGGCTCAAGTGATCCTCCCTTCTCAGCCTCCTGGGACTACAGGCGTGCACAACCATGCCTGGCTAATTTTGGGTGGTTTTTTTTTTTAGAGATGGGGTCTTGCCATGTTGCCCAGGATGATTTTGAACTCCTGGGCTCAAACAGTCTTTCCTCCTTGGCCTCCCAAAGTGCTGGGATTTCAGGCATTAGCTACCATGCCGGGCCAGCATTTTTTAATGAAATTTCTCTTTAGCAGAAAATGGCCAAAGAAGCTGGGACACATATTTTTTTCCTCCCAAAGAACCAAGCTTTTTTGGGAAGAATCTATCATCATTCAAGCCTAATTCTCTCAAAACACAAGATGGTACCTTCTAGCAACACAAGAGATGACATCGCTTTTTGAACAATGTGATGGGCTGAACCTGACAACGGCTGCTCTTACTGTTGGTTGATTGGATACGGGTTAAAACTAAATTCGATTGGCTGTTTTTGTTGTTCTTGACATGAATCCATGTCAGAACTCCAAGTGTCAAGGAGAAGATGAGAAACTCATACTGGCTCCTCTTAAATTAAGTAGAGGGAAGCTTGTGGAATGTGTTGGATTGGAATATCTTGCCACCCAAAAAGCCATGAAGGGTGGGAATAGGTGAGTCTGGTTAGGGATCCTCGGTGTAAAATGGGATAATTGCAGCAGGGCGGATGGCAAGCCTCTATGATTCACAGAAAACCAGCCTGGAACGACTCCAATAATACAAAGACAGATGGAAAGCACAGTCTCTCATTTTGAAGTCACAGGATATCTATGCCCTGAATTTGGGCCTCCCATAACATGAATGTTATACTCAAGTCTTTAAAAATTATACTTTGAGCTCCCAACCTCCAGCTGGGTGGAGGTGGGAGTGAGCTTGACCTCTTTGCCCAAGTGAGATGCAGTAAGAAAGCTCTGGAAACCTGCGTTCTAATTCCATTCTGATTCCAAAGAGCTAAGTGGCATTGAGCATGTCTCCACCCTTCTCTGGGACTCAGTTTCCCCTTTTGTAAAATCTTAGGGAAAAGAATGGGTTAGAGAGAAGAGGTAACCCTTGAGGTATGGGCTTTGGGGTCATAGTGCTGGGTTTTAATCCCACCTTTCTTAATGAGGCAAGTTGTTTAACCCTTCTGAGGAAACCCTTCAGTTTTCTAAGGCAGAGACAATAATATCTACCATAAGGAATTTGCTTACAAGTTAAATGACATGATGTGTCTCAAACACATAGCTTATGCCTTGACCCACAGGAAACATTTTTTTTAAGTTTTTGTTTTTGTTTTTGTTTTGTTTTGTTTTTGAGACGGAGTCTCGCTCTGTCGCCCGGGCGGGAGTGCAGTGGCCGGATCTCGGCTCACTGCAAGCTCCGCCTCCCGGGTTTACGCCATTCTCCTGCCTCAGCCTCCCGAGTAGCTGGGACTACAGGCGCCCGCCACCTCGCCCGGCTAGATTTTTGTATTTTTTAGTAGAGACGGGGTTTCACCGTGTTAGCCAGGATGGTCTCGATCTCCTGATCTCGTGATCCGCCCGTCTCGGCCTCCCAAAGTGCTGGGATTACAGGCTTGAGCCACCGCGCCCGGCCTTGTTTTGTTTTTTAAATAGAGACAAGGCCTGACTATGTTGCGCAGCCTAGTCTCCTGGGCTTAAGTGATCCGCCCACCTCAGCCTAGGAAAATATTTTAGGAAAAAGCAATTTACACATAGTGAAATGCTCAGATCTGAAGCATTCAGTCAACTTTGATGACTGCATATCAAGGTATAAAACATTTCCAGCAGGTGATCCCAGCACTTTGGGAGGCCAAGGGGGTGGATCACTTGAGCCCAAGAGTTAATGACCCAGCTTGGGTAATATGGCAAGACCCTGTCTCTACAAAAAATACAAAACGTTAGTTGGGTGTGGTAGCACATGCCTGTGGTCCTGGCTACGCGGGAGGCTGAGGTGTGAGGATCACTTGAGCCTGGGAGGGAGAGGTTGCAGTCAGCTGAGATCCCACCACTGCACTCCAGCCTGGGTGACAAAGCAAGACCCTGCCTCAAAAAAGAAAAGAAAAAAAAATTCATCACCCCAGATAGTTTTCTCACGCCTTTTCCTAGTCAACCTTCTTCCCAGAAGCAGCCACAGATCTGGTAACCTTCTATCACCACAGGTTAGTTGTGTCTATTTTAGAATTTCACTGGAATAGAACCAGACAGTATACAGATGCTCCTCAACTTGCAATGGTGTCACATCCTGATAAACCCATCCTAAATAGAAAATATCATTAAGTCAAAAATGCATTTGGCAGGGGAAGGGACAATGGTTAGGTAGAATGGTTAGAGTTAGGTAGAATGAATAAGATCTAGTATTTGATAGCACAACAAGGTGACTATAGTCAACAATAATTTGTTGTACATTTTAAAATAACTACAAGAGTATAACTGGACTGTTTGTAACACAAAGAGATGATAGATGCTTACCTCAATGTGATTATGACACATTGTGTGCTTGCATTAAAATATCTCAAGTATCCCATAAATCTATACACCTACTATACCGACAAAATAAAAATTTTTAGTGCATTTAGGCCAGGCACAATGGCTCACACCTATAATCTCAGTGCTTTGAATACCATGAGTTCAAGACCAACCTGGGCAACATAGTAAGACCCCACCTCTACCAAAAAAAATATATTTTAAAAAATTAGCCACGCGTGGTGGTTTAAGCCTCTAGTCCCAGCTACTCGGGAAGCTGAGGTGAAAGGATGGCTTGAGCCCAGGAGTTAGAGGCTACAGTGAGCTATGATCATACCACAGCACTCCAGCTTGGATGACAGAGTGAGACCCTGTCTTTACAAAAAAAAAAAGTTAAAAAAAAATGCATTTAATATGCCTAACCTACCAAACATCTAGCGTAGCCTAGCCTACCTTGAATGTGCTCCGAACACTTACAATAGCTTACAGCTGGGCAAAATCATCGACCACAAAGCCTATTCTATAGTGATGTGTTGAATATCTTAGGTAATTTATTGAATACTATACTGAAAGTGAAAAACAGAATAGTTGCATGGGTACTCAAAATACGGTTTCTACTGAACGTGTATCTCTTTCACAGGATCATAAAGTTGAAAAATTAAAGTAGAAAATCATTCGTATTCATATTGTGCATATCTGTAATCATTTCTTTCTTTTTCTTTTTTTTTTTTTTTTTAAGAGATGGGATTTCATTCTGACACCCAGACTGGAATGCAGTGGTGCAATCATAGTTCCCTGCAGCCTTGAACTCCAGGGCTCAAGGGATCCTTCCACCTCAGCTTCCTGAGTAGCTGGGATTACGAACTTGAGCCACCATGCCTGACAGTAAATCATTTCTTGATGGTGCGTAGTATTTCATGGTATAAATATGCTGCATTTCACTCACTCTGATGTTGATGAACATCAGGGCTATTTTTAGTTTCTGACTACTATGAATAAAGCTGCTATGAACAATCTAGCTTGAATTTAGCACAAAATTTTTGTGGACAAATATTTTCACCTCTCTTGGGTAATATCTAGGAGTGGAATGCTGGCTCATAGCTTAGATGTATGTTAAATTTTTAAAAGAAACTCCAGTTTTCTTTAATTTTTTTTTTAACTTTTAGGTTTGGGGGTGCATGTGAAGGTTTGTTACATATGCAAACACGTATTACGGGAGTTTGTTGTACCTATCATTCCATCACCCAGTTTATTAAGCCCAGTACCCAATAGTGATCTTTTTTGCTCCTCTCCTCCTCCCATTCTCCCACCTCAAGTAGACCACAGTGTCTGTTGTTTCCTTTTTTCCGTTCATAAGTTCTCATCATTTAGCTCCCAGAAACCCCAGTTTTCTAAAGTGGCTCTACTGGTGGGGCATGGTGGCTTATGCCTGTAATCCCAAGGCTTTGGGAGGCCAAGGTGGGAGGATGAATTGAGGCCAGTAGCTCAAAATCAGCCTGGGCAACATAGTGAGATCCTGTCTCTACAAACAATTTAAAAATTAGTTGGGGGTGGTGGTATGCACCTGTAGCCCCAGCTACTCAGGAAGCTGAGGCAGGAGGATTGCTCGGAACCAGGACATCGAGGCTGCAGTGAGCTATGATGGTGTAACCGCACTCCAGCCTGGGTGAAAAAGCAAGACCCTGCCTCTAAAAAATATATAAATTTGGAAGAAGATAGAGGTGGTGGCTGTACAACACTGTGAAAGCACTAAAATGCTGCTGAATTGTATGCTTATTTAAAATGGTCAATTTTATGTCATGTGAATTTTACTCCAATACATTAAAAAATAAAAACAAAACTCTTCTCTAGAGTCTCTTCCTCACTGATGAGCACAATTTTACCATTAGTGATTTAGTCCTTTAGATAGTGAAGTGGGCAAGAAGGAGTGGCGGGAAATGAAGTCAGAGAGGCGAAGGAGGTGAAGTGGTTCTTGCAGGCTCTGTGGGTCCCAGTGAGGACTCTGGCCTTTACCTGAGTGAGATGGGGACAGGTGATGGAGGTGATCTCACAAGTTTTTAAAGGATCCCTCTGGCTGCCGTTTTGAGAACAGACTACCCGTGAGGAGGGTGCTGCAATATCCAGGTGAGATAAGGGTAGTGAAGTGGTGAGATAGTGTCATTCTGGATTTTTAAGGTTGAGTGGCAAGGAGATACTTAAGGGTCAGAAGTGGAGTGTGACAGAGAGAGGGAAGTTAAGAATAACTTTAAGGTTTTTGGCCCAAGCAACTGGAAGAATTAAGATGTTCTTTAAGACACAAATAAGTGAAAGATATCCAGTGTTCATGGATTGGAAGAATTAATATTGCTAAAATGTCCATATTACCCAAAGCAACCCACAGATGAAATGTAATCCCTATCAAAATTCCAATGGCATTTTTCACAGAAATAAAAAAGAAAATCCTAAAATTCATATAACCCACAAAAGACCTCACATAGCCAGAGCAATCTTGAGAAAGAACAAAGCTGGAGGCATCACACTTCTTGATTTCAAATTATATCACAAAGCTACAGTAATCAAAACAATATGGTGCTGACATAAAAACAAATACATAATCCAATTGAAAAGAGCAAAGAGCCTGGAAATGGACCCAAGCATATATGGTCAACTAATTTTTGACAAGGGCACTAAGAATACACAAAAGGGGAAAGATAACCTCTTCAATAAATGGTGTTGGGCTGGGCACAGTGGCTCAAGCCTGTAATCTTAGACCTTTGGGAAGCTGAGGCAGGAGGATCACTTAAACCCAGGAGTTCAAGACAACCCTAGGCAACATACTGGGACTCCATCTCTACAAAAAATAAAAAAAAATAGCTGGATGTGGTGGTGTGCACCTGTAGTCCCAGCTACTTGGGAGGCTGAGGCAGGAAGATAGCTTGAGTCTTTGGCTGCAATGAGCCATGATTGTGCCATTGCACTCCAGCCTGGGCAATAAAGAGATTCTGTCTCTAAATAAATAAATAAATAAATAAATAAATAAATAAATAGTGCTTGGAAAACTAGATAGCCACCTACAAAATAATGAAATTGAACCCTTATACTATATATAAAAATCATCTCAAAATAGATTAAACACTTAAATATAAAATCTGAAATTGTAAAACTCCTAGAAGAAAACAGGGAAAAAGCTTTTTAAAATCATATATATGTAATTTATTTATTTATTTATTTTTTGCAGAGATGCTGTCTCACTAAATTCTCACTATGTTGTCCAGGCTGGTCTCAAACTCCTGGCCCCAAATGTCTTCCCAGCTAGGATTCCCAAAGTGCTGAGATTATAAGTGTGAGCCACCACACACAGTTGGGAAAAAGCATTCTGACATTGGCCTTGGCAACAATTTTTTGGATATGGCAACTAAAGCACAGGCAAC
>NW_012121820.1:16472947-16517221 GCF_000951035.1 Colobus angolensis palliatus
AAAAAAAAAAAAGAACTACCAAATGATCCAACAATCTCACTTCTGGGTATTTATCCAAAGGAAATTAAATCAGTATCTCAAAGAAATGCTATATTCCTATGTTTATTGCAGCATTATTCATAATAGATAAGATACAAAAACAACCTAAATGTTCATCAATTGATGAATGAATAAAGGAAATGTGGTGTATACATACAATGGAATATTATTAAGACTTAAAAAAAAAAAAAAAAGAAAAAGGAGGCCGGGTGTGGTTGCTCACGCCTATAATCCTAGCACTTTGGGAGGCCGAGGCAGACGGATCTCAATTTAGGAGATCAAGACCATCTTGGCTAACAGGGTGAAACCCCATCTCTACTAAAAAATACAAAAAATTAGCCAGGCGTGGTGGTGAACGTCTGTAGTCCCAGCTAATCAGGAGGCTGAGGCAGGAGAATGGCGTGAACCTGGGAAGCAGAGCTTACAGTGAACCAAGATTGGACCACTGCACTCCAGCCTGGGTGACAGAGCAAGGCTCTATCTCAAAAAAAAAGAAAAAAGAAAAAAAAGGAAATCCAGGCCACGCACAGTGGCTTACACCTATAACCCCAGAGGCCGAGGTGGGCAGGTCACGAGGTCAGGAGTTCGAGACCAGCCTGGCCAACATGATGAAACCCCGTCTCTACTAAAAATACAAAAAGGATAGCCGGGCATGGTAGCACATGCCTGTAGTCCTGGCTACTCAGGAGGCTGAGGCAGGAGAATCACTTGAACCCAGGAGGTGAAGGTTGCAGTGAGCCAAGATCACACCACTGTACTCCAGCCTGGGTGACAGAGTGAGACTCCGTCTCAAAAAAAAAAAAAGCAAAAAGGGAAATTCTGCCATTTGCAACAACACAAATGGACCTGCGAAATAAGCCAGACACACAGAGAGAAATATTGCATGATCTCATTTATATGTAGAATCTAAAATAGTCAAACCTATAGAATCAGAGAGTAGAATGGAGGTTGCTAAGGGCTAGGAGTAGTGGGTGATGGGGAGCTGTTTGTTAAGGGGCACAAAGTTTCAGTTATGCCAGATGAAAGAGTGCTGGAGATCTAATGTATAGCATGGTGACTATAGACAATGATACTGTACTATAGTCATCCCTGGGTATCTGCCTGGGATTTGTTTCAGGACCCCCGCAGACATCAAAACCCACACATATTCAAGTCTCGAGGTGGGCCCTGTGAAACCCGCCTCTAGAAGTTAGCCCTCCATATACGTGAATTTCACATCCCACAAACACTATTTTTGATCTGCTTTTGGTTGTAGATGTGGATGTGGCTATGAAGGAATTTTATTTCCTGAAAAAAAGCTGCGTATAAGTGGACTGCACAGTGCAAACCCATGTTGCTCAAGGGTCAACTGTATATACTTGAAATTTTCTAAGATCGTGTTCTCACCCCCCGCCCCACCGCCTGACACACACCCACACACACACGCACATACACACATAACTATGTGAGGTAATGGGTATTTTAATTAGCTTGATTGTGGTGATTATTTCACAACATATACATATATCTAATCAGCAAGTTGTACACTTTAAATATATACTTTGTTTCTTTTAAGATGCTCTTTAAGATAGGAAAGACCACAAAAAGAGCAGGCCTGGGGCTGCTGGTGAGATCAGGAATGTGCTTTGAGATGCCTGCTGTGTATTCAAATGGAGATAATGAGTAGGAAGTCAGATTCGTGAGTCTGGAGCTCAGGAGTGGGGCTGGAGAGATCCGTCTGGGAGAATTCAGCATGTGAGCGATGTGATGGTTAACTTTACATGTCAGCTTGACTAGGCCACAGGACAGGCAGGTATCTGATTAAATAGTATTTCTGGGTGTGTCTGTGTTCCGGAAGAGATTAGCATTTGAATCCGTGGAGTGAGTAAAGCGGGTGGGCCTCATCCATTTAAGGGCCTGAACAGAACAAAAAGATGGAGGAAGGTTGGACTCGCCCCCCCGCTGTCTGACTGCATGAGCTGGGACGTCTGTCTTCTGCTCGCAGCACTCCAGGTTCTCAGCCTTCAGACTCAGACAGAATCTACACCATCGGCCCTTTACTGGCTTTCTTGGGTTTCCAGCTTGCAGGCAGCAGCTTGTGGGACTTCTCAGCCTCCGTAATCACTGGAGACAATACCTTATAAGAAGTCTCGCTGGGTACGGTGGCTCACGTCTGTAATCCCAGCACTTTGGGAGGCCGAGGCAGGTGGATCACTTGTGGCCAGGAGTTCGAGACCAGCCTGGCCAACATGGCCAAACCCCACCTCTACTAAAAATACAAAAACTAGCTGGGCGTAGTGGCATGTGCCTGTAGTCCCAGCTACTTGGGAGGCTGAGGCAGGAGAATCGCTTGAACCTGGGAGACAGAGGCTGCAGTGAGCTGAGATCGTGCCACTGCACTCCAACCTGGGTGACAGAGCAAGACTCCACCTCGAAAAACCAAACTTTTAAAGTCTCCTTCTATGTTTCTCTGGAAAAATCCTAATATGGGTGGTATTTAAAGCCTCGAGCCTAGATGAGATCTTCAAAGGAGTACGTGCAGAGAGGAAGTCTAGGGACTGGAGCTTCTGTATAACAGACGATAGAGGACTAAAGACTGAAGCCTGGGCCCCTTTCATGAGCAGGAACTAGTAACGCAGGAGGGAAATCCGGAGAGGATGGGTCCTGAAAACCAAGAGAACCAAATGCTGCAAACTCTGCCCACAGTACATGCGTCAGAAGGGTTTGGTGGAGCAGAGGATGACAGTCCTTGCTTTCTGAGGGCTATTCTCTGGCCCAGCCTTTAAGGGAGAGGATCTATTGAGGTGGCACTGCTCCCCGGAGCCAGAAGCTGTCTCTCCCCCACAAGCTGAAACAGGTCTGCACTACAGCTCTGGCCCCCTGCTCTCCCAGCCTCATTTCCCTGTGGTCTCAAGTCCTGCTGAGCCTTTAAGACTCAGCTCCATCACTTCCACTCTGCCAGATGGCTGCACCTACCCCTCGAGGTTGAGCTGGGTGCCCCCGGGAACACTGTTGGAGAAACAGCTCCTCTATTGGAGAAACTCCCCACATCAAACCTGCTTACATGTCTGAGTCTCCCACTTGGCCAGGTGCGCTCTGGGTTTCTGGAAGGTTCCTTAGTTCCGAGCATGGGGCCTGGCATTCAAACTCTCATTAAAGTGCTGCAAAACAGAAACACTCCGCAGAAGCTCCTCCCCAAGCCAGTATCTAGCCAAGACTGGCCCTTCATTATGCACAAGCTCCAGCCCCTGGACTTCCTCTCCTGAAACCTCAAGTGCTGGGAGATCTTGCCAAACCTCTCTGCAGCGGAGCAGGACCCTCATAGCACTCGCTAAATACCTGCTAAATACCAAGGAATGTGCCGTGGGCTGGGTCCAAATCCCGGCTTGGACATTCTCAAGTAGTCCGGACTTCAGTTTCCCATCTCCAAAACGGAGATGATAGTCGCTCATCCCTTAAGATCCTCATCAGTCCTGACATTTGGGAAAGTTGTCCGGCGGGCTGTAAACGAGCTGGGCAAATCTGAGTTACCAAGGGGCCAGGGTTTTTCCTCAGCAGCTGATTCAGGGCAAGTGACTACACCCAGCCAATGCCACATAAGGCCTTTTACTGTATTGCACTTGGTTTTTCTCAAGCCACTTTGACGACAAGCAGCATCTTCCTCAGAAGGAACATGGGGAATGAGCAGGGCCTGGACCCAGTGGAAACTCTAACACACCCATGGCCATTCACAAGTGTTTCCAGTGACTAAAGGCCACACGAAGCACTTAGCCAGACCCTTCCTGAAAACTTCTTCCAGAACGGCTCAACCTGCAGAGCTGCTCTTGCCAAAGCCACCCCATTATGGCCAGCTTCGCCCCCACTGTCCCACTTCTCTGGGGGGCAAGCCTTTCCCTCATCCCCAGGGCAGGGCCCTAGGCTTCCGCTCTCCCTCAGCAAAAGACAACACAGGCAGGTTCTGAAGCTTGCATGTCAGTTTATTCACACTTCCCCCAGGAACTCTCTCAATGGTCAGGGAATGAAAGAATTGAAGGGACGGGGGATGTACAAGTAGAAGTAAAAGGCACACCTTGAACGTGCTATGATGGGTTGAGAAGAGGTTGGTCTGAAATTGATGAGCCTCCCATTTCAGAGGCTCAGGAAGTTTGTGCCCAGGAAATATGCACACCTTCAGCCAAATACCCTGCACCTGACGGAGCAGAAGCAGGCACTGCCTACCCTGGCCTGGCCGTCTGCTGGCTCTCACGCCAGGCATTTTCTGGGCCTGGCTGTCGCAGCTAGTGGGATCACTAACGTTGCATGGCCATGGCATCTTGGCCTAAACAAACAGGCGAGGCCTGGCTCTGTCTACACAGCACCAACAAAAGTGACTGATTAGCAGGAGGTTTGCAGTGCACAAATAATGGGAGAGGGTGTGCTTGTCAGCATTAGATAATGACTCCAAAATGTAGTGTAAACCCACAAGAAGGGGGCGACTCAAGGATGGACACATGACTAAATAAGAAAATGTGACTCTGTGAGCTGAACTGGCTTCTGAACAAACCTAATACAGTCTATGCTCATAGCTTCAGTCCCCTTGACTCTAAACCGTCAGAGAAGCAGAAGGAAGAGGAAGTGATGGATTGCCGAGCTGGAGCCTGGGAACTGTCATGACTGTCTAGATCTCTGTGGTCAGAGGGCGTCACAGCCTCCTCAGACCCTGAGCCTGGGATGGGGGGGAACAGGATGTAGATTCCCAGGAGGGCTGTCCCCAAGACCCTCTCCCTGCCTGCCCGGCTCCTCGGGCCTCCTCTTCTACCGCTTCTTCTTAGTCTCTTTCTTGGGCCTCTTGTTCACAGAAGGAACAGCAGCCTTGGGCTTCCTCGTCACCTCAGCACTTCTGGGCTCAGACGGTTCGGCCTCCTGTGAGGTGATAAAAAGGAGAGTCCTGCTTAGATGGATCAAGCCTGATGCCAGCAAAAGGAGATCACATCTGAAAGCAAAGAAGCATGCCACAGAAACACAAGAGATGGAAATCGTCATTCCCGGGACCTAGCACCCACATATATGTGGGACTGCTCCGGGAGTATCGTGGCTCTCAGTGAAGAATACAGGAGGCCCCACCGGGAGGGGGCAGCTTGTGGGGTCTCAGATGCCCAGGCGGAACCTGGGATCCTTCCCTTTCCAGCCAACTGACCTTGTGGGAAACTCACTTCCCCTTTCTGTGTCTTAGTTTACTCACCTGTGAAATGGAAATAGCCATGCCCGCCTTACAGGACTGACGTGAGGAGGCAAAACTATGTGGAAAGCACCCAGGAAGTGCCAGCTGCGTCCAGTGGCTGGCCAATCATCTCGTGTCAGGGACTGGACAAAATGTGGGCGAGGAGCTGGCTGTGGGGCAGACTCGCTGTGGCTTGCCCTCCTC
Source organism: Colobus angolensis palliatus (assembly GCF_000951035.1). NCBI lineage: Eukaryota > Metazoa > Chordata > Mammalia > Primates > Cercopithecidae > Colobus > Colobus angolensis. The sequence continues at coordinate 16,478,370 of NW_012121820.1, forward strand.
TGGCTGCCATTCTTGTCCTCCCATTCAACCCGCAGAATGCCAGGGCTGGGAGGGGTACAGAGAGCCCGCCAGCAGGTGCGCAGTCCCACACTGTGTTCTGCGGAGCCTGGCAGAGGTGCCCCTGTGGGGGAGGGCAGAGGCAGCCTTGGGGCAGAATTCCAGACTCCCCTGGCGACAGGAGCAGCTCTGATTTTCAATCTATTTCATACACTGTGATTTGTCCCTTATAAGATTTAAATGAAACAAAGTTCTGCTGCTAAGGAATAAAAGGTTCAAACCCACAGATCCAGACCTGGCCTTTACTGTGCTGATAAGGAAGGTAGACTCCAGCGAAGGGACACAGCTTGGCCCAGGCCACTCAGGCTCATATCAGAGAAGAATCTGGAACAGGCTCCATGTGCTCCTGTCTAGTGTCCTCGCCTCCTCTGAGTGATAACTCGCAGTGTGCCGTGGCCAGAAAGGACGGACGTCAGAGAGGCCGGGCTAGCCCAGAGAACGCCAACCACAGCCCACAGGCCTTGTCCAGGCCACAGACTTCATTTGGCCTGCAGTGTTTATTTAAAAACTTAAGCCAATTGGGAGATTTCCCATTAAATCTGGATTCCTAGATTCTCTTGAAACTAACTGTCTGGTGACACTGGCCCTGCATTCCCTCGTGGCAGCGATGGGCTGAGGACGCGCTGCCCCTTTTCAGATGCCGACCATGCCCCTACACCCCGCCGCCCCCAGCACTGATTGGGAAATGTTTCTCAGTGCCCGTGTTCTTGATGAGAAATGGGAAAATACGAAGCAGACTAAGATTCCTGGGAGGGGGATACTTCCAGATGAGGAAAAACCCCTCTGTGTTTCATTTCCCAACCCGGCTTCCAGCTCACTATACTCCCTGACCTTCCTTGCTTGCCCCATTGGCCCATGGCCCAAGCCTCAGCCCACCCTACAGAAGAGGAGGGCCCACGCAGGGGAGGGCAGTCCCTGCCTCGGATCCGATCCAGAGGCCTGTCAGCTCCCTCCTATCAGACAACACTGTCTCCCGCCTGGGCGAGATAACCAGATATAAAGAGCCAGCCAGGTCTCAGGCCCCCAAGGAGTGATTGTCCCAAGATAACCGAAGGGCTTCCCCTCCCCAGCCTCTCACTGCAGTGCTGGATTCCCTTGGCCTGCTGAGCCTCCTCCCGCCAAAAGTCAAAATGATCTGAAGGTCCCCTACTCTGTTTATGTAACTTGGTCAAAACAAAACAAAACAAAATTTGCAAGGCCTGCCTGGATCTCTAGGAAGGAGTCTGCCTTCTGAGTTCAAGGCTGGGGGCTCCTCCAGTTTCAATGGGGCTCAGTTCAGAGACCACAGGGACAGTAAGACCCAGTTGCCACCCTAGTGCCTCCCTCACTCCACAGGCCCTCTCTCTGGAGCCTCAACCCTTCTGGCACCTCCCAGACCTCTCCCTTGATCCAGCTGTCTGCCAGACGATCGGGACAAGGCACCTCCAACTGAACTGTCCCTGACCCCAGAAGGCCCAGCCCTCCTCCCACTGGTGGAGCAACCAGAGACCCGGTGACCTCACCCTCTCTCTGCTCCCCACTGTCCAGTAGGTCACCATGTCCTGCTGACATGACCCCCTCTACCTCTTGATTCTGCTGCTCTCTCCATCATCCAATTCCCCCTTCAGTTCCACCCACTGCTAAGCAAAATGCCTGCTGTCTCTGTCCATTCCTCATGCACCCACCAAAGGAACTATTCTAAAGTGCAGTTCTGGCCACTGCACCTTCCACCTGAAAGCTTCCAGTGGCTCTCTGTGGAACGGCATCTAAGGAGACCGCTTCTCCAGCCTCACCTGGGCTCCTCTTTATCCCCCACACTGAGTCAGGCCCCAGAGCTTCCGCTGGTCACCTGCATCAACAGGAATACCTGTTTCCTTGGCCACCTGGCAAACTGCTCCCATTGTTTGGCCCTGTCCATGAATACACTCCTACTCACTGTCTAGCCTTCCTTCCCTGTTCCTCCCTCCAGCTGGGGGCAGTCCCTCCTCCTTCCTCAAGCCCCTAGGCACCCAGGAACTTTATAATGCCACTATTTTCTTTAAGACAGGGTCTCACTCTTTTGCCCAGGCTGGAGTGCGGTGGCTCGATCTTAGTTCATTGCAACCTCCACCTCCCAGGTTCAAGCGATTCTCCTGCCTCAGTCTCCTGAGTAGCTAGAATTACAGGCACCCGCCACCACACACAGCTAATTTTTTATATTTTAAGTAGAGATGGGGTTTTGTCATGTTGGCCAAGCTGGTCTCGAACTCCTGACCTCAAATGACCCAACCGCTTCCCACAGTGCTGGGATTACAGGTGCGAGCCACTGCGCCCAGCCCATAATGCCACTATTATTTTCCCATAGTTACATGTTTTCATGTTAGCCCCTATTAGCCCATGAGCACTTTGGGATAGCTTCAACTGTTGCTGAATGAATAAATGAGTGAATGAATGAATGAATGAATGAAATGAAAGAACAGCCAAGTCTCCCAGTAACCATGAGAACTTCATTCTTGTTTATTCCCATGAAAATACAGCACTTAAAACTAGGCCTCACTTTTCCATGATCACAGAGGATATGAACAGACTTAAAACCCAATATACATACCCTGGCCTAAAGTATGCCTAAGCATAGCTGCCAATAATAACAACAACAGCTGGGCATGGTGGCACATACCTGTCCTCCCGGCTACTTGAGAGGTTGAGACAGGAGGATCACTGAAACCCAAGAGTTTGAGGCTATAGTGTGCTATGACTGTGTCTATAAATAGCTACTACACTCCAGCCTGGGCAACAGAGTGAGACTCCCTCTCTAAAAAATAACAAGAACCACAACAGCTGCTAATTATTTATTGTTTATAATATGCCAGGCCCTGTGTTATGTGTCTGGACATGACGGCCTCACAAAGTGCCATAATGAGGCCCAATTTATAAACAAAGGAACAGACACTCAGGTCATATGACTTGCCTAAGGTCTTAGCTGGTGAGTAGCAGACCCAAGATTTGAACCTAACCTCTTCATGGGTACACAGTCCAGCCTCTCTCAGGTTTCCTGGGGTCCTCAGGGGTAGGAATACGTTGAATCTGAGTTAACTGTGAAATCTACTCTCTGTTTGGCAGCCCCCAGGACCACAAGGTGCCTCTGGAACGATAAGTACAGCTCCTCTGAGAACCTATCTGTCGATGGGTCACTTAAAACCCTTTGTTTGTGACTAAAGTCCCTACAGGAGTCAGAAAAGTGGGTTTGTGCTCCAGATCACACTTGATTTTTTACAGCTGAAGGCAGTCTTCTGTGGGTGTGTGTACATATCACAGTTATCGAGTCATTTGAATGCTTGACCTGTCTCCTCCTCACCGAAGACCTCCTCCTCTCTTCCCCACCTCAGCTTTTAGAGCTGCCATGCACCCAGTTACCCAAGCTAGACACCTCCAAGTCATTTATGAGTTCTCAGCATCCAACCTATCCCCAAGGTCTGTCCATTCCACTTTCCAGCGGGCTCTAGACCCAGCCAGTCCCCTCTGGACACACTCCACTGCCCAGCTCAGATCCAGGTCCCCTGCCAGCCCCGCTGGTTGCATCCGACTCCCACAGATTCTCCTGCCCATGCCTCTACCTCCCCATGTTCGTCAGAGTTTACTTTACGTTACTTTCAGAGTCAATTTTCCTAAAACAATGACAACAGGCCGGGAGCAGTGGCTCATGCCTGTAATCCCAGCACTTTGGGAGGCCAAGGCGGGTGGATCACCTGAGGTCGGGAGTTTGAGACCAGCCTGACCAACATGGAGAAACGCCATCACTATTAAAAATACAAAATTAGCCAGGCGTGGTGGTGCATGCCTGTAATCCCAGCTACTCAGGAAGCTGAGGCAGGAGAATAGCTTGAACCCGGGAGGTGGAGGTTGCCGTGAGCCGAAATTGTGCCACTGCACTCCAGCCTGGGCAACAAGAGCAAAACTCAAAAAAAGTTTCATTCAAAACAAAAACAAATAAACAAATAAAAAAAAAATGACAACAACAATCCCAATCGTGTCCGTTTCCTCCTTTAAAAACCTTGCTGGTTCCCCTTAGTGTGAGATAAATTCCAAGACACTCGGCAGGGGCTCCCGGCCTCTCGCTCAGTCTTGGCCCCTGTCTCCAGGCAGGCCCCCTTGCACAGCCCACTCTTGTCACCCAGGGCTACTGGCCAGCCAGTGTCTCCCAGTACTCTGCTCCCTTTCCTCCTCTGTATCTCTACCTGCATCCAGTACATGTGGGCACTGTGCCCATGGGGAATGAAGAGGAGAACGCACACTTAGCAGATGTGTGTGTGGATGCTCCCCGAGCCTCTCCATTGCCCTGGTGAGCCAGCCACCACAAGCCACACTCCACTGGCAAGGCCACTCAGGCTCCCTGAGGCCAGGTGACAGCCCCATGCAAGCTGCAGGGAAGCAAAGGTGGCCGTGACCCACATGACCTGGGCCCTGGAGTCCTGGCGGCCACACAGGGCCTGTAGCTCCAAGTTCTTCACTGACAAGAATGACTCTGAATGAAGGGCTGCCTTTTCATTTCTCCTCAAATGTACGCTGCCAATACCAGCCACAAAGACGGCAGACTACAAAGCCGACAGCTCCTCCTTTAAATCTGGGAGCACTGCGCTTCCTCTGAAGCAAGCCTCAAGTTTCCTCAGCAATCGCACTGTCACATAGAAAAAACTCCCGCGGCCAGGAGGCTCCTGGGTCCGCGGAGGCGTCCTCTGTGGACAAAGGCCCCATCAATAATGAAGCAGCTCTGCAGCGCTTACCAGGCCAGAAAATTGCTGCTATTCATCAGATTCAAATAATCGAATCTGTGCCACAATACATCACATCCCTTCCAGCAAGAAAAGTGCATTGAATTTTATGATTTCCACTCTACAGTTCAATGTGGATTTAGTACTGTAAATCAGGACAAAATGTCATTCTACACAGGCCACTCTTTCCTTGAAAATGGCCCAGGGAAAGAAAACCATTCTGCTACACTCAGGCACCCTCCTGCACCTTATCTTGCATGACCCTCTAAGAACAATGGAGTTGGGCAGGCAGGTCCTCTTCTGATGATGGAGGCAGACTAAGAGCAGGTCAGCACTCAGACCAGTCTGCCTAACGCTGAAGGTGCTGCCCATCCCAGCGGGCCATGAGGGCCTGAGACAGGGTGGGAGCTGAGAAGTCCTCGCAGAGATGAAACTAGCAGTGGCCTTAAGCAAAGATAGGACTGGCTGAAACAGAGAGCAGGGGAGGCTATCCATGTGGACTCAACAAGGCAAACAGAGACACGGAGTCCAGGACGCACTTGGCAGGCAGGGAGAACTGTGATTAGAAAGAACAGCCTTTGGGAGCTCATTCCAGACACAATTCAGCACGACTCTGCTGGCCCTCCCCACTGACTGCTCTGTGGCTCCTTGTGTGTCCAGCCGTCTCTCCCAAGAACCGGTCGGTACACATCTCCAGACCACAGGCTGGTGGGAGCATGTTTATACCCTCATCCTGCCCACCACATGGCAATATCCCCAGAACGGGTCATTAAGCAAAGAACAGCCTGCCTCCCAATTCAACTGCAACCTCCTCCCAAGCTTTAAAACCATACAGAGCAGAAACGCAAAGTTGCTTCTGTGAGCCTGTGTCCTGAGCTGTTGAGAATGGGTGGATGCTTGCCTGGGGTTCGTTATTTATTTACAGCAGGCCTCACTGGCAACCAGGGGCCTCGTTTAAAATCAAGACCCTTGTGCAAAATTTTCCAGAAGAGTCCTGACCTTCTAGGCCACTGTCCTACTGCACCACAGGAATGAGCCACCTGTGGTGCAGTAGGTGCAGGTGGCTCACCACCCTGATGAGACAAAACGTCATCAGGGGTCTAAACACTGCAGGACTTTCTGGTTGTTGTGAAGTCGCCACGGGCATCACATTGGGAGCCACCACTCTCACCATCACCTGCGGTGAGTCCTCCACTAGATCACAATGCTGGCCATCAGCTATCTGTCTTCCCAGTACCTCTTTTCCATGGGGGCCCTGCCCTTTCCCTATCCCATGGGGTTCAGGGGGACTCTCAGTCACTGGGGTTGCAAGAGTAGGCAGCTACATGTGGCCTGGCCAAAGACAGTACTCATTCCCGTTTCCCACCTGTGGAGCAAGGTGTATGTGGCCAAGGAGAGGCCTTCCATGAGACTCAGAAGGTGAGGAGAGGCAGAAAAATGGCTTTTCTCACCTGTCAGTCCTGACTGATAAGGGCACTGACTGTTGCTGCTGCAGCCATCTTTCCCAACACAGAGCAAGGGCCCAGGAAGGAAGCCAGCACTCCCAGGAAAGCCAGGAGAGAGACAGATGGAGCCCTGGAGACCCTTTGAACCCCTAAATCCAGCTGTGCCTTGAAATTCCCAGTTCCAAGAGCCAATACTGTTTTCATTCGGAGAAGCTGCTGGAGCTAAGTTTCTGAATTTGCAACAGGAAGAGTCCCCACTAATGTAAGACGGTGGCAATCAACAAACAGAGCAGTATGGAAGTGAAAGGACCTGCCTTCTAGAAGCAGACAGCTGGCTGTGAGCTGACGACATGTGCCATAAGCACATGAACAGATGAGAATTGTCAACGCTGAAGCTAGGAGAGTTTCTGATTCACTACTGTGTATGACTGACCATCCGCCACACAAGCTGCTGAACTCAGAGTCAACACCCACATGCTTTGTTAGGGTTGGCTGAATCAACACTCGATGTAGACATCGATCCGAAAGAGGCTTGGAGGAGGGTTATGGGGAGGAGGGAGACAGGCTCCCTACCTTGAGAAGAAACCTGCCCCCCACTTCCCACTGCACTCCATGTAGAGAGGCTATGGACCATCTCCCCCAGAAAATGTGCCTGGGCATATAAACCTCACATTCTTGTACACAATTTGACAGGCATCACAGACCCTCAAACCTATCCCGAGACTTCCCTAGAAAGCCAGGAACTCCCTACTGAGAACTTTCTTCTACTGAAACCCAACTCTGAAGGAGAGACGCTGGAACACAGTGGTGGCATCAGATTGGGCCGGCTTTCCTCAATCATCTCCAGGGCACTGGTCTCACATGTGATCTCCATGGACCACTCGGTGGACTTCAGGCAGGCCACACTGTCCTGGTCCCCTGCCCACTGCTCTGTCACTTGAGAGAGGGAGAGAAATGGAGATCCCAGCTTTGTCTGCCCAGCACTCCCCCTGTGGGAATGGACCTTCCCATCCCCACTCAGAGGTCACGCCACAGAACCCTCCCCTCCCCCACACTGGCCACAGCTGTCCCAAGCTGGGTCAGCCACAGTTCCTTCCCTGGGGATTCTGCAACTGAGACCGGCAGGAAGGCACGGTTATGTTTAGTGGCTATGCTGCATCTCATCACAGGGCCAGCAAGCAGAGAAGCAGGGCCCTAGTCAGAAAAGTAAAAGGCAGGAGAGGAACAGGAAGGGAGGCAGAGGGCATGCCGGTGATGAGCAGTAAGTTCCAGTTCCTGCCACTTCCGGAGGCCCTGACGCACTCCTGCTCTTGGGTTCTAGGACAGCACCTGCACCTTCTCAGTCTACCTACATTGCAAGGAAACTACTTCAACAGGTTGGGTATGCTCCAAGTTCACGTCTTTCTTGGATCTTCATTTCCCTTGAAAAACTTAGCAACTCATTCTTGGGTTTCAAGTAATAATGCTGTATTTGTTTGGTTTGGTTTCTTTTGTTTGTTTGTTTTTGAGATGGAGTCTCGCTCTGTCGCCCAGGCTGGAGTGCAGTGGCACGATCTCAGCTCACTGCAACCTCCACCTCCCAGATTCAAGTGATTCTCCTGCCTCAGCCTCTCTAGCAACTGGGATTACAAGCACGCACCACCACGCCTGCCTAATTTTTGTGTTGTTAGTAGAGATAAGGTTTCACCATATTGGCCACACTGGTCTTGAACTCCTGACCTCAAGTGATCCGCCCACTTCAGCCTCCCAGGTGCTGGGATTACAGACATCATAATGCTCTGTTAATAAAATAATTATCAGGTCTCTATTTCCCAACTTCTTGCTCACTTTTCCTTTCCCACATGGAACATTTTGCTATTATTTCAAACAACACATCTAAGAACTGAACATATCCTGTCCTCCTAAAATTGATTTCTGTTTGAGGGAAATCATCTAAAGACTTGAGCAGTGGCTGCATATTACAATCACCTGGACACTTTAAAAAAAATACTGATCCAAGCCGGGCACACTGGCTCATGCCTGTAATCCCATCACTTTGGGAGGCCAAGGTGAGAAGATCACCTGAGCCCAGGAGTTCAAGACCAGCCTGGGCAACATAGTGAAACCACATCTCTACAAAAAATTATTTAAAAATTAGCCAGGTGTGGTGGAGCACACCTGTAGTCCCAGCTATAGAGGAGGCAGAGGAAGGGAGGATCACTTGAGTCTAGGAGGTCGAGGCTGCAGTGAGCTACGATTATGCCACTGCACTTCAGCCTGGGCAACAGAGCAAGACCCTATCTCTACGTAAATAAAAAGAAAATACTGATCCAAGGCTTCAGAGAACAACTGAATCAGAATCTCTGGGTGAGGTCTAGGCCTTTGAAAGTTCCCCAGATGGTTCTAATGTGCAGCCTCGTGGAGAATCATTGGCCAGTCCAAAGACCAGCACTCTCATTCTCTAATCCCAGTTCACAGTGAACAGATAGCATCGATCAATTTCTTTCCTCCAGGGCAAAGCAACAGCCCCCAGAATCCTTTTCACCATGGCCACCATGCAATCGACCAGACTTGGCATGAGAGATGAAACTTACCTGCTAACCTGGACTAGATGGAAATGGTACTAGGACCTATTATCTTCTAGTTTAGAATCCAGCCTACAAGAAAATGCTTGGATTAAGTGTGGCCCACACCTCCATCAGGCTCAAACAAATGTTTGTTTTTTTAGGTCTGAGTTTAATGAGGTGCCAATAAGAAAACCTTTTCATTTGGCTTACGATTCTAGGGACACGGTTTTTCATTTTACGAACTGATTCTTGCTCCTACTATGAAAAGGAAGGGGGTGGGGTGGGAAGCATTTGTATGTGTTCCCTTTTTTCCTCCATGATTAACCCCAAAAGAGCTTTCAAATAATCTGCTAAGTATTGAAGTACTGAAGTCATAAGCGAGTTGCAAAAAATCGGCTTACTGGAACAACAGGAAAGGCATTCTTTTGCTTTTCAAAGGCTTTCCCATCATCTGGAGCCAAAAATATTATCTTCTGACCCAAAAAGCCACTAATAAACCTTGTTTCTATAGGCTAAGCAAGAAGGAAGATTTTGCCCTGAGCAAAACGGCAAAGACGGCAAGACTGTTCTCTGGGTCCCCCACCCTCACTTCTGCTCCCTCTCCTACCTCCTGCCAGCCTCCACTTCCAGGTATCTCCCAACTGCCTTCAGGCTGCCTAGAGTCTTACAAGCTGCGCGCACTCCCATGGGCTCCCTTTCTCCCTAAAAGTACCCCATCCCCATATTAAAACCCCTTTCTTTCCCCTCCAAACTCCTTCCAAATCTCAACTATTAGGGACAACCTCTAAGCAGCACAGTCTCAGCACTCACCCTCTCTTTGTAATCCTGTTTATGCACAGAATGCTGTGTTCCCTTTCTATCTAGTTAGGAGTTTGGGGAGTGAGAAAGGCTGCCTTATGGAGACACACAGAGAGCTAGCAATAGAACCCCATGTAACCTGGGGCCATTTGCTCCCCTGATGCGCCAGTAAAAAGTTAGATTAACAGTACTGTATTTTTTTTGCTACTGATCCATTGAAAAGCTAAAAAAAAAAAAAAAAGTTAAAACAGTAAGCTTCAGTTGTGAAGACAATTCACTTGTGTGAGCCTTGTTTCCCTAAATGCAAGATTAATAAAAATGAGAGATGTCATGTACTATATTTAAATGTAAAAAGATGAGGCTGTTGTCCAAAATTAACCTCTAAATGGCAGTGGGTGGGGGGGTATGGTGGCATATTTTTGAACCCTTTGTCAACTCCCTGCGTCAGAAGACTTTAACACACTATCCCACTGAAAACCTTAAAGAGAACAATAAAGGGGCTCCTTTTCTGAAGTTTGCTGAACTAACCCAGGCTTCTGTGGCTTACCTCTAAGGGCTTCAAGCACAACAGGAGGTGAGCAGCCTCCCTGCTCTCCAAACAGCCACACAACTCTGCCTATAAAACAAGAAGGCTCATCACCTCCCTCCCTCAGGACTCTCTGCAGGCCTCATCAGCCACCACCAGCAACCACGTTTGTTATTTATAATACCGTATAGCACACCACATCTGTGGGGGCAGAGCCCAAGAGCACAGGGGTGATTTTTTTAAAATGTGATACAACTGTGGGTGGAAGAACTCCAATCATGATCTCTTTCTCAAGATACCAGAATAACAGATGGACAAGACAACCTAGAGGCCACAAACTTGTCCCTGTTCACCAAGGTTTTCCTGCCCTTGCTGGCTGCTCCTCCCCTGCCTGTCCCCTTTATGCTGGAGCCCCTCCAGGCTCTGGCCTAGGCCCTCTTCTCATCTCCCTCCATATTCTCTCCTTAGGAGACCCTGTCCCTTCTCGTGGCTTCAGATGACATCTTATCAACTCCCACATGCTGGTCAACACTCAGTCTCTGCACTCCTCCTGCTAGAGACCTGTAAATCCACCGACTTTCTTGACAGAACCACCTGGATATGTTAAAGCATGTGTTTAAAACTGAACTTGGTATGTTCCTTCCCTGCACCCACCCTAAGCCTGTTCCTTCACCATAGTTCCCCACTGCATCAATAGGTTCCACACTGTATCAGTAATTCCCCATCATCCTCCCAGCTACAGAAGCAGGATCTCCAGGAACAGTGATCTCCAAGATATATGGATCTCCAGAGCATATTGGGTACGTTAAGTGAGAAAAGAAAGTTGCAAAACTGTGTTTAAGAGCATGCTATCTTTTATTTTATGAATGGGGGAATATAAATATATATGTACACACCACACACATATATATGCATTTGTTACTGTTTTCAAAAAGAAACAAAGAAAAGATACACTAATAACAACTGTTAACTATGTGGGAAGGAAGAGAACAGGGTGGAGGAGAATGAGATTAAAGGAAACTTCTGTGAATTTACCTTGTTATATAGTTTTGACTTTGAGAAATATTGTATATAAATGTTTTATGTAATTAAAACAAATTAAATAAAAATGTTAAAAATACCTAAAAATTAAAAACAGATTGAAGCAAATTAACTGAACTATATCTCATGATGGGAGGGAGACCTACACAGAGAAAAATAGTTACTAAACACAGCACTTTGACCTTACGTCTCCACAGAGACATATTTTAAGGCCAAAAAAGAACCACAAAGAAGTCTTAAATTTCATTCTGAATCTTAGCAGTAAATATATAGTTATTTTAAAAATGTAACTGGTATATTGTAGATGTGCAGAATAAAGTTAATATACATCGCTAATCTTAGAGAAGCATGCTTGCAAGGCTGGCCCTTGACTGGCATCTGGGAACTTGGATTCCAGGTGGTTCTCACAATTCCCAGAAATGATAAGAGTGGCTCACCACACCTAAACTGTGTAAACAATACGGTTCATGCTGAACACCTGCTTGCTTTCTGGAAATATGGAATTTTGGTACATGCTAGGCCAAGGGTGCTTCTGTGACCAGTCCTCAATAAGAGCTGTGGGCACTGAGTCTCTAACGAGCTTCCCTGCTAGATAACACTTCACACACATTGCCACAACTCCTTCCTCTGGGTGTCCAATGGGAGAGCACACAGACGCCTGTGCCTGTTTCCTCCAGTCTCTGCCCCATGTACCTTTTCCCTGTGCTGCCGTACCTGGTACCATTTCACTGCCACAGCTGAGAGTCCCCCTAGTGCATCACTGAACCTGGCGTGGTCCGGAGGACCTCAGATACAGTAGGCTGTAGCAGACACATCATTTTGTTAATGTTATTGAGAACACGATTTCCAGCATAAGATAAAGAAATACGAGACTCTAGTATAAAATCAAATAAATAGAAACACTATCACCTTACATTTGAATTGGAAATACTAGTATGAACTCACAACTTTTTCATTTCTTAAAAAATGTTTATTTTCTATTTCCGTTTATTGAAAGGCATAGATGCAATCATAGCTCAGGAGCACCGAGAATTTCTAATGTCCCAACTGTAGCCTCTAAATACTAATTTCTAGCTAAAAAGAACTAGAGCATTTTAGAGAAATGACTGATTCCAAGACTAGGGCAGGAAATGAGCCTGGGGCCAGGCACAGTGGCTCATGCCTATAATTTCAGCACTTTGGGAGGTCAAGGCAAGTGGATGGTTTGAGCCCAAGAGTTTGTGACCAGCCTGGGCAACATGGCAAAACCTCGTCTCTACTAAAAATACAAAAACTAGCCAGCCATGGTGGCACACCTGTAGTCTCAGCTACTTGGGAGGCTGAGGCAGGAGAATTGCTTGAACTTGGGAGGCAGAGGTTGCAGTGAGCTGTGATTGTGCCACTGCACTCCAGCCTGGGCAACAGACAAGAACCTGTCTCACACACACACACAAAAAGAGCCTGTGACATCTTATTGAACCATGAAGCAAGAAAGCTATCAAAGACTAATGAAGTATGACAAAGAACAAAGATACCAACTTAAAGGGGCTCCCACTGAACATAAAAAACAAATTAATGGCAGACAAGTGCCCTAAAAACAAACAAACAAACAAACAACTAAAACATATCAAATATATAAAAAATATGTTCAAAATGCTATGAAAACCAAAGCTTAGCCGGGCGCGGTGGCTCAAGCCTGTAATCCCAGCACTTTGGGAGGCCACGACGGGTGGATCACGAGGTCAGGAGATCGAAACCATCCTGGCTAATACGGTGAAACTCCGTCTCTACTAAAAAATACAAAAAAACTAGCCGGGCGAGGTAGCGGGCGCCTGTAGTCCCAGCTACTCCGGAGGCTGAGGCAGGAGAATGGCGTAAACCCGGGACGCAGAGCTTGCAGTGAACTGAGATCCGGCCGCTGCACTCCAGCCCGGGCGACAGAGCTAGACCTCCGTCTCAAAAAAAAAAAAGAAAAGAAAACCAAAGCTTCACTGGTCAACACTGGAGGTTGCTAGAGCCTGAACTCACAACTTTGAAAATTGATAAATAAAGGGAAAGAACCAGGCATTTTTCCTGCTCTTCATTATGAAGAGCAATTCAGAGTAATCATACAGGTGATAAGGAAAAGATCTTTGTCAAAGAATTCCAGCTAACAGATGCAGAAGGAAATAATGGATCTAAGCAACGACCATCAATGGATGCTAAAATCACTTAGGTGAAAGACTGACAGGGGATTTTCATCAGCTGGTACCACCTAAACCCACTGATCAATCCTAGAATCTCTACATGTGCAGCAGCCAGACATCACATGCCTGTTAACACCACACAGTAGGGAGTACATAGCACCAGCTCTGAGGTATTCACACCCAATAACCTGATTTGAATGGAATCAGGCCTCTACATAGAACGCCTGTTGATAGGAAACACAGGGAACAGAGAAACGCGTTAAATGACACCACGGAGAAGCAATCGCCAATTCCTGGGATGTAGGTATCCCACATGACAGATAACCTGCTTTCTCCAACAAATCAATGCCATGAGCAAATAGGAGTGGGCAAGAAAATGGGTAGAAGGAGGGCGTATAGTTATGAAGATACTTACAGAGGAAGAGTCAACAACAACAAAAAAGTCAATTTGACCACATCATTCTCATACTTAAAACCCTCTGGCCCCTGCCCACATCTCTGGCTGCACCTCTCATCATGCCCCTCTGTGCTCTGGCCACAGTCACCTTCATTCGGTTCCTTGAACTAGCCCCTTCCTTTATTCTGAGTCCCTTGTACGTGCAATGCCCTTTCCCTGGAATGTTGCCCTCGCCCCTTGCCCACTTTGCCTGGCACAAGCCTGCTCATTCCTTCAGTCTCAGCTCAAACACTGTCTCCTTGGCAGGGACCACAGCCCAGGGTAAGATCAGGTCTCTCCCCCTTGTTATATACCCTCGATGTACTCTGTACTTCTCACGGGAGCACATGGGGGTATATTTTTGTTATCTGCTTTCCTCCTAAGGACCAGATGCTCCTCAGGTGCAGACACTACATCTTTCAGCAGAGTCTGAAATGTAGTAGGCACTAAATAAAAATCTCCTTAATGGGTACATGAACAAATAAAGCATTAACTATGTGGTTCGGCCCACCAGGTGGGAATTCAGGGGCGCACTAAATCAAAAAGGCCCACTGTAGACCCCGCTGATCTTAGTTGCGGTGGCATCTACTGTTAGTACTCAGAACCCAGCCTGGCACTCAGAGAAGCTCAGGCTCCCAAGGAAACACTCACCGCCTCGTGGGACTTGGGAATGGGTACGATGATGGCCAGCACACAGATGAGCTGGAAGATGGCTCCCAGGAAGAGTCCGTACCGTAGCAAGTTCTCCAGGAAAGTGGGCTCGGGCACCTCCGGAGGTGAGAAGTCTAGGTCAGAGGCCATGGCCCAAGTTGCTGGCTGCCTGACGTCTCTTCTGACTCTCCACTCTTCAGAGCCAACTTGTAAATGCAAAGAGTCAGTGTCATATTTCTGTAACTGACTTTTATTTATTTATTTTTGAGATGGAGTCTCACTCTGTCACCCAGGTTGGAGTGCAATGGCACGATCTTGACTCACTGCAACTTTGGCCTCCTGGGTTCAAGCCATTCTCTTGCCTCAGCCTCCCGAGTAGCTGAGATTACAGGTATGGGCCACCACACCCGGATGATTTTTGTATTTTCAGTAGAGACAGAGTTTTACCATGTTGGCCACGCTGGTCTCAAACTCCTGACCCCAGGTGATCTGCCCGCCTCAGCCTGCCAAAGTGCTAGGATTACAGGCGTGAGCCACCGCACCCAGCCTGTAACTGACTTTTAGCTTGAACAAACACACACATACCCCCAAGAACATATACAGGAATTGTGAAATGTTAACAATTCTTGAATCTAAGCTGGGGACATATGGTTAGTCACTGAACCATTCTTTCAACTTTTCTGTACGTCTGATGTTTTCCAAATATAAAGTTGAGAAAAATAAATAAATGCAAAGGGAAGCACTTCAACAAAAATCTCAAATCAACATACATTTACTAAAGGCTTGCCACATTTCAGATTTTGTTGTTTATTTATTCATCTAGTCATCCATTCAACAAATATTTCTTGAATACCAAGCACTGAAGAATGGGCAAAACAGACAAACCCCTGCTTTCTTGGGGCCTACCTGCTCAGGATGGAAGGAGACAATGTACACATTGAGACATGATATGCCAGGTAGTGATAAGCATTTTGGAAAAAACTTAAGGGCATCACTTTATTTTGTGACAAGAAGGCTCTCTCTGAAGAACAGAAATGGGAATAGAGTGGAAGAGATAAGAAGTGAGAGAGTGAGCCATTTGAGTATCTGAGGGAAACATGTTCCAGGCAGGGAAAAAAGCAAGTGTGGAGGCCCCAGGGTGGGGAAATGAGGCCAATACAGGGAGAGAAGTGATCAGGAGGGAGGGTGGAAGGAGGTAAGATCAGAGATGAATGGGGTTGGACCCTGATACCTCCAATTTGATTGAGTAAAATGTAAAGCCACTGAAGGGTTTTGAGCAGAAAAGTGACATGATCTGACTTCCATTTTTAAATGGAGGAGGGACAACAAGGGGAGGGGCAAAGTGGACACAGGGAGAGCCAGGAGGAGGCCCCTGCCAATTAGCCAGACAAGAGCTGCTGATGGCGTGAATGACAGGGGCAGTGGTGGGCAGTGGTGGCCAGTGGTGCAAGGTCCCACCTCAGCCCAGCTCTCCAGCCTCTCCTCTTGGTAGGGCCCCCGCTCCTAATATCCTGGTCGAACTGAAAGAACTGCTGTGGTTCTCCAAGAGCACTGGGCTCTTTCAAAATCCTGGGCCTCTGCCCAAGCTGCATACTCTGCAAAGAATGTCCTTTCCCACTTTGACTGCTTGACAAAGCCCCAACTCTGCCTCTAAGGCTGAGCTCAAGTGTCATCTCTCCAACATGCCTTTCTTGTCACCCTCCTCTTCCACTGGCATGACTGAACTGCTCCCCCTCTACCACAGCACCCATCAGTGGCTTTCTTCTGCCCATCCCAATGTTAAAGGAGAAAATTTACTTTGGAATCAGGCCTATCTGAATCTAAAACCCTTTGTGTTTCCAGAGATCTGTGCCACAATGCAATGTTTTGCTAAGTCTGAGCTATCCAATATGGTGGCCATGAGCCACACATGACTATTACGACTTGAAATGCAGCAAGTTTGAATTGAGATGCTAATTAGACACTCATTTTCAAAGACTTAGTATGAAAATAAGAATGTAATCTATCTCATTCATAATGTTTTCATATTGATTACATGTTGAAATGACTGCAGTGGCTCACACCTGTAATCCCAGCACTTTGGGAGGCCACAGTGAGCAGATCACTTGAGCTCAGGAGTTCCAGACCAGCCTGGACAGCATAGCGAGACCCCATCTCTACAAAAAAAATAATAAATTAGCCAGGAGTGGTGGCTCACTCCTGTATTCCCAGCTACTCCAGAGGCTGAGGTGGGAGGATCACTTGAGCCCAGGAGCTCAAGGCAGTGAGCCATGATCATGCCACTGCACTCCAGCCTGAGTGGCAGAGTGAGACCCTGCCCCCATCCCACCATGACACCAAAAAATACACGTAAAAAACAATTGGCTGGGCATGGTGGGTTACGTCTGCAAGCCCAACACTTTGACAGGCCAAGGCAAATGCATCACTTGAGCCCAGGAGTTCAAAACCAGCGTGGGCAACAGAGTGGTAACCTGTCGCTATAAAAAATTTAAAAATTAGCCAGACATGGTGGTGCACACCTGTAGTCCCAGCTACTCGGAAGGCTGAGGCAGGAGAATTGCTTCAGCTGGGAGGTCGAGGCTGCAGTGAGCCAGTGAGTCGTGATTGCGTCACTACACTCCACCCTGAGTGACAGGGTGAGAGACCCTGTTTTAAAAAAAAAAAAATCGAATTGAAAGCAAGGACTCAAGATACTAATGTTCATAGCACCATTATTCACAATAGCCAAAAGATGGAAACAACTAAGAGTCCATAAACAGACAAATGGATAAACAAAACGTACATACATACAATGGAATATTACTCAGCCATAAAGGAAATGGAATTCTGATACATGCTACAACATGAATGAACCTGGAAAACATTATGAACTTTGAATAAATATATATGAAATAAACTAGACACAAAAGAACACATATTATATGAATCCTCTTATATGAGATACCCGGAACAGGCAAATTCAGAGACAGAAAGTAGAACTGAGGTTGCCAAGGGCTGGAGCGAAGGGAAACGGGGAGTTACTGTTTAGTGGGTACAGAGTTTCAGTTTGCAAAGATGAAAAAGTTATAGAAATAGACAGTGATGACGGTTATACAACACTGCAAATACCACTGAATCTTAAACTTAAGAATGGTTAAAATGGTAAATTTGTTACATATATTTTGTCACAATTTTTTAAAAATCTGTTTCGTTTTACCCATTTATTTATTTACTTATTTAGAGACAGAGTCTCACTCTGTCACCCAGGCTGGAGTACAATGGCACAAACATAGCTCACTGTAGCCTCGTAAACTCTTAGGCTCAAGCAATCCTCCTGCCTGAGCCTCCCAAAGTGTTGGGATTACAGGCATTGTCCCTTTTTGCTTTTTAAATGTGGCTACTGGAAAATGTAAAATTATACATAGCTTATATATTTCCATGGGGAAGCCCTGGGGTAGAGACAATCCTAAAGACCTGCCTCGCACGGCGCGGTGGCTCATGCCTGTAATCCCAGCACTTTGGAAGGCTGAGGCGGGCGGATCACCTGAGATCAGGAGTTTGAGACCAGCCTGACCAACATGGAGAAATCCCATCTCTACTACAAATACAAAAAAATTAGCCGGGCATGGTGGCAGGTGCCTGTAATCCCAGCTACTTGGGAGGCTGAGGCAGGAGAATCTCTTGAACTCGGGAGACGGAGGTTGCAGTGAGCTGAGATCACGCCATTGCACTCCAGCCTGGGCTACAAGAGTGAAACTCCATCTGAAAAAAAAAAAGGCCTGTCTCCACCTTGGCTCTGCTGCTTCACTGCTTTGCACCATGTTTCCAACATGAAGTAACCGAAGAATAATAAAAACGACCTTCGTAAGTAAACAGAGCCAGACTCACACACGAGTATTGCTTCCCTTTCAACCTGGTCACTTTGGAAGGTCATGTGCCTGGGGCAACAAGATGGCCACTTTTCACATCAGTCTGCCTACCATGGAAATGGCCTTCAAAGCTTGAGGCTCTTTTTTTTTTTCCAGAATCCTCAGAGCTGGCAGATCTTCATCCTCCCAGGGAGGATTTGACTTCTGGAAAGAGCCCAACATCATCTGGTTCCAAGTGCAGTGAATCAGGTGGCACTGAGCTCTGGAATACCATTTTTGGTCAAATACAAGGTATGATGCTCAGACTCCAAGCAGATTACTTGGGGTGGCTCATAAACTGGCCCTGAAGTAAATTCCAAGGCGGCTGCAAGAACAGCTTCACTGGAAGAAATGTAACAGCCTCTACCAGCACCACCACGTGAATACCAACACTTAAGAATGCGTTCTCACTTCTCCGCAGTTGCACCTCATAAAGTGTGCATTTTTTAAAATGCCCTTGGCCCCAAGCTTTTTGCTTAAAGCTGTAACAAGCTTTATGAGCTTATAAATACCCGGATTCACTAGTGTTACTACTAACAGCAACATTGTGATAATAAATATTTGGAGTGGTACAATAGAAAGATAAGGCAAGAGTCGGGAAGCAGAGGACAAAAGCCGCGGCTCTATCTGCAAGTAGCTACACTTTGAGCTAATAATCTCTTGACCTCTGCAGACTGGATGTTCTCATGAGCCAAGCAACAATAATACCTATAATACATTTAGGTCTTTAAAAAAAAATGGCAATTAGACAAAATATAACAAGAGCCATAATAGTGATTATATCCTTTGACTGAATAACTTACTTCCTAGAATTTATAGTAAGGAAACAATTCAAAAGAAGAAAAAGCCTTCAGGTAGAAAACAGTTCATGGCAGCCTATTCATAATACCGAAAAACAGGAAGCAACCCAGCGTCCAGCAATCAGGAAGCAGTTAACCCAGTGAGGGTGCATCACGGTATAATCCCTCTTCACTAACATGGCAAACATAAACATTGTGGATCAGCTCAGTGGAAAGTCTTTGCAAAGTAACATTAATTGAAAAAAAAAAAAGCAATTGTATAAACACTATGATTGGAACCATCTATAAGCTGATTTCATGGGCCAGATCAAAAGAGGCCACAGAAATATAAATAGTTGCTGTTAAGGTGAATAAGTCATGAGTTGTAATTTTTTGGACTGTTATGAAACAATAAAGTATCTAAGAAAAATCTATGCCCTACCTACTTCCTTCACAAGACTTTTGTTAGGGTATAATGACACATTGTCCAGTAAAACTTTCTGCAGTGATGGAAATGTTCTGTATTTGTGTTCTTCAAATGGTAGCCACCAGCCACATGGGGCTCTTGAAAACTTAAATGCGGTTACAGAGAAACTAAATTTTTAATTTTATTTAACTAATTAACAATAAAAAAGCCACATGTGGCCAAAGGTTCCCTACGGGACAGCACAGGTATAATAGGAGGCTGGTTGTGAAAAGGTGCTGGAAAACAAACTGCTCTACACATACTGTGTGTGCTGTACAGCTCTCATCTAGCTCTCTCTGCACCTCTGTGCTTTACTTCCCAGCCCTCCTGCCAGTATTTCTGAGTTTTCTTTCCTGATGACTGAAGTCAAACAAGTCCTATTCATCCTGCAGATCTCAACTAGGAGACACTTACCCCTTCAACTCGCCATGACAGGCTTTGTTCCCCGGCCATTGTTCCAGCAGCAGCAGCAGTCAGCAAATGAATGGCCAGGTGTTACAAACAGCACTTTACAGGCAGCAACTCATGCACTTCGCCACCACGCTGGGAGGTGGTATTACTAATGAGGATGAGGAAACCAAGGCTTGGAGAGGTTATGTGACCTACCCAGGGATAACCTGGCTGGTAAGTGGCAAAGGCAAGATTCAAAGGGGCTGGTTTCTCCAGAGCCAGGGCTCTTACCCACTATGTCAATTGTTTTCAAACTGCAGGCTGTGGCCCATTAGTGAGCCACGAAAACCATTTAGGGGGTTGCAACCAGCATTTTTTCTTTTATTAGGCAGCACTTTATTTAAGTAGGTAAATAACAATAGAAAATATCAGAGAGTATCACATTAAGGGCTGGTATTATATGCTGAAGCTTTTTAAATACCCATCTACATCTGAGCATGTATGTGCTGGACCAAATTTTAGAATGTTATTTCTTATTGTTTGAGAAATATTACACTGGAATCTACTGTTTTCTACTTGATCCATTGTAATCTCTTGAACAGCAGGGATCTTGGGTATATCTTGAGTTTATGCCAGGTCCTGACTCGTAAATATGTGGTAAATGACTAAGCCTATGCCTCTGTTTCCCACCTTGAAAGCAAGAGCAGATGCCTCAACCAACAGCATCATCATTTAACAAGGAGGAGCTGAGAGGCCACAAGGTTTCCCTAGACTCTACTGGTGAGTCAGGGCAGAGCTGCTATCCTGGCCTCTAGCCTTGTCCTGCTCCAGACTTGCTTACGGGTAGAGGTTTTCATACACCGGGAGACTTCATACCCCTATGAGAATTTAACAAAAGGTGCCTAATCATTTATTACTGAACGAGGCAAATAATTTCTTGAGATTACTGGACACTGCAAAGTTCACCCCTGAGTGCCAGACACTGGTGACAGAAGACATTAATTCATTGGACAAATATTTACTGTGAATCTACTATGTGCCAGGCACTGGTCTAGTCCTTGCCACGGAGTTTCCATTCAACTGGAAGTACTCAAACACACACATACACATGCAATGTCAGGGTGAGTATTACAATACATACAGGAAGGAGGAAGAGGGTACTATTTAATATGAAGTGGTCAGGGAAGGGCCTCTCTGTGAAGGTGACATTTCAACAGAGGAAAGAAGACAGCAAAGGAATAAGTCATTTAAACATCTGCCAGAGTATCCCAGGATGGAGGGACAGCAAGGGCCAAGTTTCTGAGGCAGGAATAAGCGTCATGATCAAGAACAGTCAAGTAAGCAAGCTGCAGGCCGTTATGAGGACTCTGGCCATTCTGAGTGAAAAGGGAGCTACTGGAAGGTTCTTAGCAAAGAAATCACATGGTCTGACTCATTTCAAAATGATGCCTCTGGCTGTTTTGTTGACAATAGACTGTAGGGGACAAGACTGAAAGCAAGGAGACCAGTGAAGAGGCTACTTTAACAGTCAAAAGACACACTTGTACCAGGGTGGTAGCTATGGAGGTGGTAAATTCTCAGCTTATAGATATATTTTGGAGAAAACCAACAGGAATCCTGAGGTGAAATCAGAAAGAAGTTAAAAATAATCCCTGAAGGAGGGGAAACTATCCTGTATGACACCATAATTAGGAATACAAAATATTAAGCATTTGTCAAAACCCAAAAAACTTGACAGCACAAAGAGTAAACTTTTTAATGTATGCAAATATTTTTACAAACACACAGGAAGGCCGTGGCAGTGGCTCACACCCATAATCCCAGAACTGTGAGAGGCCAAGACAGGAGGACTGCTTGAGCCCGGGAGTTTGAGACCAGCTTGTGCAACATAGTGAGACCCGGTTTTTAAAACACACCAACACACACACGCATGAAGTCAGGGTGTTCCAGGATGGAATGCAGAATGTGACATTTTGAATCTAAATGTATTAAACAACTTCACTGAAAGGGTGGCAGGGAATAGGGTGCTGACCTAAGTAACTCTGAAAATGAGTGGAGCCTGTAAGACTGAAGGCAAAAGGAACTGCACATACACACTGTACTCTAGCTGATAAGTTGTTTCCCACAGGGGATACAGGGGGAGCAATTCTAAAACCATGATATATGTATGCTAAGATGAACAATTAAGTAAATGTATGGTGAATGGTGGGAGTCGGGTTCATCACAGGTGGAGTGGGGGGTTACAGATAAGCAAGAAAAGGAAGCTAGAACAGGGGTCCCCAACCCCCAGGCCACAGACCAGTACCAGTCCATGGCCTGTCAGGAACCAGGCCGCATAGCAGGAGGTGAGCGGCAGGTAAGCAGGCAAAGCTTCATCTGTATTTACAGCTGCTCCCCATCACTCACATTACTGTCTGAGCTCCACCTCCTATCAGATCAGCGGCTGCATCAGATTCTTATAGAAACGCGAACCCTACTGTGAACTGCACATGTGAGGCATCTAGGCTGAGTGCTCCTTATGAGAATCTAATGCCTGATGATCTGTCACTGTCTCCCATCACCCCCAGACGGGACTGCCTAACTGTAGGAAAACAAGCTCAGGGCTCCCACTGATTCTATATTATGGTGAGTTGTATGGTCATTCCATTATATATTACAATGTAATAGTAACAGAAATAAAGTACACAATAAATGTAATGCACTTGAATCATCCCAAAACCATCCCCACCCCCAAGTCTGTGGAAAAATTGTCTTCCACAAAACTGGTCCCTGGTGCCAAAAAGCCTGGGGACTATTGAGCTAGAACAATCCACGTGGTCATGATAAGAGCTGGACATCAGTTATGTTTAGCTGAACATAGATACAGGTGGTTACATATGGAAATACTTCTACATCTGGGCATCTATACATATGTCTCTTGCTCTGTCCACTGCGAAGGCCTAGAAGCAAGGGCACGGAGAAGCACTGAGCGTACCTAGAGCCCAGATCTTGTTTTCTGGGCCATTCTCCAATAAAAGAAGCCAGGGCTCCTTGGGAAATGGCTCATTCTAGGACTGGGGCAGAAACATACTAGATGAGTCTGGAATAGAAAGAAGGTGCTCAACAAAACAAAACAAAGAAAAACACATAGAGGGGGATATGTCAAAGGGATACAGGAGTCAAGTGGAAGAGCTCCCAATGGCCAATGGAGGAACAATTTGAGCAACAAAATAAAGTAGCACTGGATTCTGGTCCAAAGTATAAAATAAACATCCATGAGTTCAGGCCAGGTGTGGTGGCTCACGCCTGTAATCCCAGCAGTTCGGGAGGCCAAGGCAGGTGGATCATCTGAGGTCAGGAGTTCAAGACCAGCCTAGCCAACATAGTGAAACTCTACTAAAAATACAAAAATTAGCCAGCCATGGTGGTGGGTGCCTGTAATCCCAGCTACTCAGGAGGCTGAGGCAGGAGAATTGCTTGAACCCGGGAGGTGGAGGTTGCAGTGTGCCAAGATTGCACTACTGCACTCCAGCCTGGGCAACAGGCTGTCTCAAAACAAAACAAAACAAAACAAATCCATGAGTTCACACCGATACAAATAAATGGCTCTGTAAGCAAAAAATAAATAGGGGAACAGTCAAATTTCCCACAGAGAAGAACTCCAAATAATTTGCATAATATTCTGCCTTTAAGCATAGGGCATAATTTCATACTCCTTAAATGTGTGCTGTACATAATGACTTTCTTGAAAAGTACAGTGCGGAAAGTGCGGGAGGAAAAGTAACTCTACACTGGAAAAGCCTGACTACTACCTCAAGCCAGGTGGCCCAAGTTAACAGATGTCAACAATGATAACTCATAACGATAGTATGTACCCTTGATATGATGTGATGAGAACAGCACTTTACCTCTGTGGTTGGATTAGTCCATTTTCATACCACTTTGAAGAAATACCTGAGACTGGGTAATCAATAAAGAAAAAGAGGTTTAATGGACTCACAGTTCCACATGGCTGGGGAGGTCTCACAATCAAGGCGAAAGGCAAAGGGGAGGTAAAGGGGAGGCAAAGGGGAGGCAAAGGCACGTCTTACGTGACGGCAGGCAAGAGAGCGTGTGCAGGGGAATTGCCCTTTATAAAACCATCAGATCTCCTGAGACTTACTATCAGGAGAATAGCATGGTAAAAACCCACCCCCATGATTCAATGACCTCCCATCAGGTCCCTCTCAAATGTGGGGATTACAGGAGTTACAATTCAAGATGAGATTTGGCTGGGGACACAGCCAAGCCCTATCAGTGGTCCTCCTCCCCCAAAACCTACTACCCTGATCTTACTCATGTCAAAAACAGGCAAATCCTAATTAAAGGTCCTTCTGCAAAATATCTGACCAGTCAGTACTATCTTCAAAACCCTCAAGTTCATCTAAAACAAGGAAAGTCTGAGAAACGATCACAGAGGAAGAGGAGCCTAAGGAGATACGATGACTAAATGTAATAGGGTGCCCTGGATAATACTGGGACAGAAAAATGACATTAGGAAAAAACTAAGGAAATATGAATAAAGTACGGATTAGAGTTAATAATAATGTATCAATATTGGTTCAGTAATTGTGACAACATGTAAGATGTTAATAATAGGGGAAATGTAGGCTATATGGGCACTCACTGAAGTATCTTTGCGATAACTTTGTAAATCTAAAATTATTCTAAAACAAAAATGTTACTGGGGAAAAAAAGAATGGGTCAACATTTCAAAACAAATAAACAACCACTGAGACAAGTATAGCTCTCAAGACTTAGCAAATACTAAATCTTCTCTTAAGACTGAAAAACTCAGATTTCACAACTGCCACAGGCCTTACCATCTCCCAACGTTGTGTACTGTGCTAGCAGGCCGTTCTTGGCTTCTAATGAAGTTAACTTTAAATTCTGTTGTGAAAATTCAACTGTAATTCAACTGAAAACGGACTGGGGAGTAGAAACCAGTGTCAGAAGCTACTGTTTTAGGCCGGGCACAGTGGCTCACGTTGGTAATCCCAAACACTTTGGGAGATCCAGGAGGGAGGATATCTTGCCTCCAAAAGTTCGAGACCAGCCTGGGCAACAAAGTGAGACTCCATCTCTATTTGAACTTTTTTTTTTTTTTAATTAAAAAGAAAAAAAAGCTGTGTGTGGTGGCTCCCACCTGTAATCCCAACACTTTTGGGAGGCTGAGGCAGGTGGATCACCTGAGGTCGGGAGTTTGAGACCAGTCTGGCCAACATGGTGAAACCCTTTCTCTACTAAAGATACAAAAATTAGCCACACGTGGTGGCACACGTCTGTAATCCCAGCTACTCAGGAAGCTGAGGCAGGAGAATCGCTTGAACCCAAGAAGCGGAGGTTGCAGTGAGCCGAGATCCCGCCACTGCCCTTCAGCGTGGGCGACAGAGGGATTCCGTCTCTAAATAAATACACAGAATGGCTTTTTTAAAAAAGAAAATAAGTTACCGCTTTATGGCAATGGGCTGTATAGCCTGGCCCGTCCCATTATAACAAATTCCTAAGAACTGCGCAAAACTAGATTAGAATGCAAAGCTAAGCCACTTCTCTGGGCAAAGTCACACTGGTAGCCAGTGGGCTGAAACTGGTGTGCAAATGCCCTGCAAAATATAATTATTAATCTAAATGTGTTGTCACCATTTTAAAAGTGTTTCTCATATTCATTTCTCGCTTCTCTTAAAAAGAATTCGTCCAACAAACACGCACTGTGCACCTACTAAGGGCTTTACATTCACCACCTCGCTTTACCAGCAGTACAATAGCGTATGTCCATTTTAGAGGACGAAACTGAGGGCCAGAGAGGAACTGTGACTTGCCCACGGTAACACAGCCATATGGATTCCAACCCTGACCAGACTCACTCTGGAGCTCAGGGTTCTCCTACTGCTCCATCCGTGGAAGGAAAGGCCCGGACCAGGCCATGAGGAGCCCTGGGTTCTGGTCCAGCCTCCGCACGACAGCGCAGGGCTGCACCAGGCGAGGCCCTCCGCCTCCTGGGGGGCTCAAACTCCCCTCCGGAAGTAACTTTTGAACGACCGCCGCGGGAACTTATTCAGGCCCTGAGCGGAGCGACAGCCTGGCCCGCCGAGCGGCGCCGCTGGGAACACGCCGGCCGGAAAAGCCAGACCGCTGCGCCAAGCACAGCTCTCTCTAGGTTCCCGCCCCGCCGCGAGGCCGCTGCACTCACCTCCCGCGCCGCCGCGCTGCTCCCCCGGAAGTAGTTCTCCGCGACCCTGAGTCCCGGAAGTGACGCGCACTGAGCAACCAACGGGCTCTGTTCCGCCCGCGTTGCCTGCTTTCTGGGTGAGCCACCGCTGGGTTTTGTCGACTTTTGTGCCTGTTCTGTGGGTTTGAGCTGGACAAAGAGGTTTGGGGAAACGAAATCCAGAACTTGTCAATTCTTTAAGCTCCTATATAGGAGCTCGTTTCAGCACCTTTTTTTAAATTGAAACAAAAGAAATTATTTCTAGGGGCTGGGCAGGGTGGCTCACGCCTGTAATCCCAGCACTTTGGGGGCCGAGGCGGACGGATCACTTGAGGTCAGGAGTTCGAGACCAGCCTGGTCAACATGGTGAAACCCCGTCTCTACCAAAAATACAAAAATTAGCCAGGCGTCGTGGTGGGCGCCTGTAATCCCAGCTGCTTGGGAGGCTGAGGCAAGAGAATCTCTTGATCCCGGGAGGCAGAGGTTGCAGTGAGCCGAGATTACGCCACTGCACTCCAGACGGGGCGACAGAATGAGACTCTGCCTCAAAAAAAAAAAAAAGTTACTTATTCATAGCAATGGGCTGTATAGCCTGGCCCGTCTCATTGTAACAAATTCCTAAGAACTGCGCGAAAGTAGATTAGAATTTTGTCCTATGCAAAGCTAAGCCATCTCCCAGAGCAGAGCACAGTCACAACTGGTAGCTGGTGAGCTAAAACGGGTGTGCAGATGTCCTGCAAAATGTTAATATGAATGTGTTGTCACCATTTCAAAAGTGTTTCTCACACTCATTTCCTTAATTTTATGCCAGGTCCTGAGCTAGGAGCCTACAATGCAGAGAGGAGACAAACAGAAACACCTCTTGTAATTCAGACAGAAGCAAATCATAATTCATTCAAAAGGCATTCACGGAGCGCCTACTCTATGCTTTGTGCTGGTAACTGAGGACACAGTGCTAAACCAGACACATACAGTCTCTGCCCTTGTGGTGCTTACAGTCTGTTGGAAGGAGACAGACTAATTAAATGAATGTGTAATCATATAACAGGATAAGTTTTTTGAAGGCCAAGAACAGTGTTCCATGATTAAGAAGGGGTGGGGGCCAAGTAGTAGGAGAAAAAGAAACCTAGATGAGAGTGTGATAACCAGCCTCCTCCATCAACCCCGGTGATTCTTGGCTGCTAGTATCCATACCCCTCCATAGTCACCTCCCACCATGAAAAGGACTGACCACTATAACCCACAGGATATTGCGGAAATCTTGGAGCACGAGTTCCAAGATAAAGTCATAAAAGACATTGAAACTTCCTCTTTGCTCTGTCTTGATCACTCATGGGGAATCCGTGTTGTGAGGACACTCAAGCAGTCCTATGGAGAGGCTCACGTGGGGAGTAACTGAGCTGCCTGCCAACAACCAGCTCTAACTTGCCAGCCGTGTGTATGAGCCAAGTGGCTCCAGCAATCCTAGTCAAGCTTTCGAATGACTGTGGCCTGGCCAAAATCTTCAATATAAACTCAAGAGCAACCTTGAGCCAGAAACACCTGGCAACATCACTTGAATGCCTGCCTCACAGAAATTGTGAAATACTAAATGTTATTGTTTTAAACTCCTAAGTCTTAGGATAATTGGTTATGCAGCCTAGGTAACATACATAGAGGATTAAGGAACAGAGGTTAGATACCAGAGACTCAAAAAAAACAAAAAACAAAAAGAGACCTATATCTTGCCCTAAACAAATTCACTCTCTAGGAAGACAAATAATTCACTCAACATTCACTAATCCCATACTATGTGAGGTGGCACGGGGGACCCCAAATGCATAATTTATTCATTTAACAAATATTTATGGAGTTTCTACTCTGGATCATGCACTATGAAACTGGGAAGACAATGGTGAGTAGGTGGGTCCCTACCCTGATTGTGCTTATAGACTAGGGGTCAATGTGTCACCCCCACTAATCATTCACACAGATAAATGTACACTTAAAAACCAAGAGACGTGTTGGGAAGGAAGAAGGGGGAACCGTGAGAGACGCAATAACATTGGAGATACAATCAAGAGAGGTGATCAGGGAAGACGTCCCTGAGGAGATCGCATTTCTGGTAAGAAATGAAGAATGAGGCCAGGAGTGGTGGCTCACGTCTATAATCCTAGCATTTTGGGAAGCTAGGTGGGCAGATTGCTTGAGCCCAGGAGTTTGAGATCAGCCTGGTCTACATGACGAAACCCCTTCTCTACAAAAAATACCCAAAAAATTAGCCAGGCATGGTGGTGTGCACCTGCAGTCTCACCTACTTGGGAGGTTGAGGCAGGAGAATTGCTTGAACCTGGGAGGCAGAGGTTGCAGTGAGCCGAAGTCGCACCACTGCACTCCAGCATGGGCAACAAAGTGATACTCCATCTCAAGAAAAGGAATAAAGAATGAGGAGGACTTTGCCAGGCAAAGAGAAGGAGGAAAAAGCACGATGGGTAGTGGAAAGGCTGGGTAGTGAGAAATGGCTTGGGGCGTAAGAATAGATGAGGGGGTTACACTGAGGCCTGCAGGGTGCACATGTTTAGGACGGGACTTGGTACTTGCCCTGGACTCACTGCGGGGTGTGAGTGAGGAGAGTGTTTTCTGGGTTGAATTGTGTCCCTCCAAAAAGCTGTGTTTGAGCCCTAACCCCCAGTATCTCGCAGTGGGATCTTATTTGGAGATAGGAGCTTTACAAAGGTAATCAAGTTAAAATGAGAGTGTTAGGGTAGTCCCTAATCCAGTATGACTGCGATACTTACAAAAAGGGGAAATTTTGACAGGGCACGATGGCTCTTGTCCATAATCCCAGCACTTTGGGAGGCTGAGATGAGAGGATCGCTTGAGCTCAGGAGTTGGAGGCTGAAGTGAGTTACGATCTCACCTCTGCACTCCAGCCTGGGTGACAGAGCAAGACCCTGTCTCTAAGAAAGAAAAGAATTTATTTTAAAAGAGGGGGAACATGGACACAGATGCACACATAGAACGTCATGTGAACATGAAGTTAGATATCAGGACGATGCCTCTACAGCTAAGGAACACCACAGATGGCCAGCAGGCCACCAGAAGCTAGGCAAGAGGCATAGGACAGGCTCCTCAGTCCTCAGATGGTGCCGCCGACACTTTGATTTCAGATGCCTAGCCCCCAGAACTGGGAAAAAGTAAATATCTGTTGTTTAAACCACTCTGTTTGTGGGGCTTTGTTAGAGCAGCCCCTGCATGCTAATCCGAATGTGCAGGTGCTTTGAAACCTGTTACTCTCTGTATCCAAATGTAAAAGATCGCCCGAGTGACTGCTGCAGGCCCAGTGACAGGCACAGCTACTTGCTCACTCTCTAGAAGCTCCTAGAGGCCTGCAACTGAGTTTTGCTGTCTCTGTGCCCTGCATGGCTCCATGAGCACCACAGCACGGTGGAGAGCTTTGTGGCAGGCTTATTTCTATCCTAATATCTATGCAAGGCACAGTGATTGCACAATGAAGGAAAAAATCCAAAAAAGCCATAACCTCTGCTCTGAAAAATATTTTCTTAGAGTCACACTTGACCGAGTGAGCCAGTTTTGTATTAACTGTAGCTGCTGTTTATTGCATATTCATATGTGTAAAGGTGCCAAGCACTTTACACATATCAATATTCTCCCCCAGCACCCCTATAAAGTAGGCATTACAGGTGAAGAAACCTAAGGCTGGAAAAGTTAAGCAACTTCCCTAAGGCCTCGCAGAGACTGCATGCATAACCTTTGCACTACCCAGCCTTCCTGTGCAAGTCAGATGAGTGTACACACATGAAGGCTCTAGGAAGAGGGGAAGGATCAGCAGGGACTGAAGTATTGAGGAAGGCTTCGTGGGGGAGGCAGCTCCATGTGGGTCCCGAATGATGGGCTGGATATGGATGTGGAAAAGGGAAAGTAGAGGTACAAGATTCGCTTTTCCACTTGAAGTCATTACCTTTGTTGGTCTCTCTGTCTAGAATGCTCTCTTCTGGCTCTCCACAAGACAGGTTCATTCTCTTTCCTTAGGACTTAGCCCCAGTCCCTCCCACCCTCCCCTCCCCTCCCCTTCTTCCCTCTTTCTCTCTTTTTCATTTTTTCTTTTTTTTTTTTTTTTTTGAGACAGGGTCTCACTCTGTCTCCCAGGTTGGAGTGCAGTGGCATGATCTCGGCTCACTGCAACCTCCATCTCCCCAGCTCAAGCAATCCTTCCACCTCAGCCTCCTGAGTAGCTGGCACCACAGATATGTGCCACCACACCCGGCTAATTTTTGTATTTTTGATAGAGATGGGGTTTTGTCATGTTAACTAGGCTGGTCTCTAACTCGTGAGCTCAAGCGATCCACCTGCCTCGGCATCCCAAAGGTCTGGAATTACAGGCGTAAGCCACCACACCAAGCCCCAATACCTCCTTTTCAAGGCTCCACTGACCACCCTTTGCAGCTGACTATTTATCCTAAGGATGGCTGGTATTCCCCATCCCACATGCTCTTCTACCCAGTGACTGCTTTGAGCAGTAGACAACTATGGAAGAGATGATGTGTCAGTTTAAAGCATGGTGTTGAACTGGCCTGGAAATCAGCCACTATGTAAAAAGAATGACTACCCAGAGAGCACCGAGCTGTGAGAAGCCCAGGCCACATAGGGAGAAAGAGTGCAAGGAGCATCAGGCATCAGACCCAAGAGAGAAGCAGCCACCTCAGGGCGGTGGAGAGATGGATACATGTGTGATAAAGTAAATGTGGCAGAATGAAAGTGAAGCGTAGAATCTGTTAGGTTAAGGAATGGCAAAAACCACAGTTACTTTTGTTCCAACCTAATAGATGGGGGGTATAGTGTTTTTTGAACAATTCTTTTGGCTTTTTTGTATATGTTTTAATTTTTCGTTTTAAAATGTTGGGCCAGGCACAGTGGCTCACGCCTGTAATCCCAGCACTTTGGGAAGCCAAGGCAGGCAGATCACAAGGTCAGGAGTTCGAGACCAGCCTGGCCAACATGGTGAAACCCCGTCTCTACTAAAATACAAAAATTAGCTGGTTGTGTGTGCCTGTAATCCCAGCTACTCAGGAGGCTAAGACAGGAGAATCGTTTGAACCAGAGAGTCGGAGGTTGCAGTGAGCTGAGATCGCACCACTGCACTCCAGCCTGGGTGGCAGAATGAGACTCCGTCTCAAATAAAAATTAAGAAATAAAACATTTTTTGAACAAAGAAACTATCTTGGAAGTGGATTCTCCAGACCCAGGCACCTCAGCAGACACCGCATGGGGCAGAGATGGGCCTGGGAGATGGAGCCCTCCAGAAGAGAATATCAAGTTCATAGAAGGGGAACCCTGCTAGTATTTGTCACTTGGGCTGCCCAGCATCTGAGCCCCCATTGTGGGAATCACAAGAAGCAGGGAGATAAATGCAGACGAATGGGGTGGACACGCTCCCCTCAATTCCTGCTGGAGCATGGACACTGGACCTAACCATGACCAGCCAGAAGCCCGACTCCAGACTCTGAATCCAGAGGCAGAAAGACCAGCTGGAAGGGTTGGTCAGAGATGGTGGTAAGTCCAGAGTCCAGGGCCTTGTTCAGAGCAGGTGGCTCTCAGTCCAAGATCTTATCACACCTGACTTGGGTGGTTCCTGCCTGAGCCAGGTATCACGGTGTTCCCAGCAACTCCTTCTCACCTTATGCTCAGCTCCAGCATGAAGCCAAGAATGCTGAGTGTGGTGGATCCCACTGAATCCAGAATGCAGGACCACAAGGAAGGGCCTCTCCGGGCAGTGGGGACATTCTCCGTGTGCCAGAAAGGCCAGCAACAGGTTCATCTTTGAGCCAACAGGGCCCAGGCAGCAGTGGAGACTCACCACGTTCTGGATTCTTTCTCTGGGCATCCAGGAGGTTCATAGCAGATAAGCAACTTCAGTTGTTCAAGGCCTGCTCTCCTGCTTTCTACAAGTCAGGGACTCAGGGCTGGATTCCACACTCAGATATCTGTAAATCTGCAGGGCTCAGGTCTGCTGCAAAGGAGGATAGGCTCACGTTTCCACCCTGGGCTTATTAGAGAGGGCATCAAACAGAATTTCCATCAGAAGAGGGATCACATGCCGAAACCACACAGGGTCTACCCTTCCCAGGAAAATCAAACGCCTTGATCTGTTCTTGAGACTCAACATTTCCCACGGTTGTGAAAACTGAAAAGCTTCATTCAGCAGACACTTGTTGAGCACCAACTGTATGTCAGAAAAATCCTAGGGACAATATCTTGGGCTCTGGTTGGGGAAGATGGGCAGAGAAACAAACTAAGACAATAGGATATTGTGAGAAGTGTGTGGGGTGACAGAAAAACCCAGAACATCAGACTCTGTCTTGGTGATCAGGGAAGGCTTCCCAGAATAGGTGTCTTTTAGTCTCCAGCAGAAGGGTACAGCAGCAGCAAAGGCCCAAGCTGGGTCTTACACTCCCAGTGCCCATCAAGAAGAGACTCCAGAACTTCATCTCTCTAAAGCACTTCAGTCCCAGAGGCAGCACAAAGCTCACCCACATCCAGTATCTGGACGGCTTTATTTACCTCCACATTTACTAAGTGCCCCATTACACTTAGCTCTAAGTGACAGCACAGTTGACGCCCTGGGTTAAATCCACACCAAATATCCAAACATACACAGCACAAGCAGAATCACTTGTCCCAGGAGGGCACTTTTCCAGTTGAGTAACGATGGTGCCTTTTAATTGTATGATGTTTTTCCTCTTGAGAGACTTTAAGCCAGACCAGCGCTCCCAGAGGGAGACAGAAACTGGGTGTCATCATCTCCATTTTGTAGTTGGATGAACTCAGTAAAGAAATCTGGCCCTGGCCACATAATCTGGAATCTTACTCCTCCTTCAGGGCCCAGCTCAAATTACCTCTGCCTTGAAGATTCTTCGGTTCCTTCATCAGAATTTCCAGGCAGCATATGATGTTGGAAGAAGCTCTGGCTTAGGAGAAATGGCTGAGGCCTCCCTGCACACAGGCCCTGTGATGGATACCTGGCCAGCATTTGCTCACCTGATCCGGCAATCCCAAGGGAGCGTTTCCATGTCACACCTAAGGAAATGGAGGTATTGAGAAGTTGAATGATAGATCTAGGATTACATAATAATAACTGTGAAACCCAGGATCTCTAAAGCGAGATATCTAAGTCCACTGTCTTAACCACACACAATCCTGATCCATTCGTTCATTCATTTAACAGGTATTTATTGAGCACCTACTATATGCTCAGTACTTGCTAGGAGTGTAGTCCTTCCTAGGGATGAAGGAGTGAGGAAAACATAGTCCCTGGCCTGACAAAGGTTACTGTCTAGCAAGGAAGACAGATGTAAAATACTTCCATAAATGATTATTTAATTACTTATCAGGCAATGTTAGAAGAATTTAAATGAACTAGTTAAGACACTAGTGTGGCAGAAGAGGAAATTGGGTCCCTGGATGGCTCTGTCTTTTCTCTAAGTCAGGGGTCAGTCATCTCTTCCTTTTTTCTTACATTCTGTAGCTAAGCAATGCCTGAAGATGCCAACGTTTGCTTTGGGAACTTTCACAGGTCATGTCCCTCTCTGAATCACAGCTTTTCTAGCTGTTAAATGAGGATGAAAATAGCAAAAGACTGGGAGCAACCCAAATATTTATCAACAGGGGACTGCTTAAATGATAATACATCTACGCTATGGAATAGACTATTAAAAAGCACAAGGTGGCTGGGTGCGATGGCTCATGCCTGAAATCGTAGCACTTTGGGAGGCCAAAGCGGGCAGATCATTTGATGTTGGGAGTTCAAGACCAGTCTGGTCAACATGGTGAAATCCCATCTCTACTAAAAATACAAAATTAGTGGTCACCTGTGATCCCAGCTACTCGGAGGCTGAGGCATGATAATCACTTGAACCTGGGAGGCAGAGGTTGCTGTGAGCCAAGATCGCACCACTGTACTCCAACCTGGACAACAGAGCGAGACTGTCTCAAATTTTTAAAAAATTAATTAAATTAATAATTTAACTCTAAACACTGGAGAAGGATCCCTAAGACAGACTGCATGAAGGAAGCAAGGTACTGAGCAGTGGGGATGGAACCTGCCATTTGTGTAAATAACAAAGGTGAAAGAAGGTTTTTTTTAAAAAACCTTTTATGTGTGTAGGCTGTCTCAGCAAGCCAGTAAGGAAGCACAAGAAACAGATCATGGGACCCCCACCCCAGGGAGGAGACCTGGACACAGAATCATGCAGAGACTTACTCTGAACATGCACCATTTCGTACCTTTTGAATTTTGCCTTCTGTGCATACTCCTTCTTGAAATATAAATCAATCAATTCAAGAAAATTTTAATACAACATTTTGATGAGGTTAAAAACACAGTCAAGGCCTGGCGAGGTGGCTCACACCTGTAATCCTAGCACTTGGGGAGGCCAAGGAGGGTGGATCACCTGAGGTCAGGAGTTCAAGACTAGTCTGACCAACATGGTAAAACCCATCTCTTCTAAAAACACAAAATTAGCTGGACATGGTGGCGCATGCCTGTCATCCCAGCTACTCAAGAGGCTAAGGCAGGAGAATCGCTTGAACCCGGGAAGCAGAGGTTGCAGTGAGCCAAGACTGTGCCATTACAGTCCAGCCTGGGCAACAAGAACGAAACTCCATCTAAAAAACTAAACAAAAAACGCAGTCAAACAGCCCCGCTCATATCAGCTACCTCCTGGGGTTATTGTTAGTTTCAAAGGAGAGGTCAGATGTGGCAGCCTCTTGGAAAATCTAAAACAATGAGAACACTTGTTGCTCCTGATGAGATGAGAGAGGAATAAGGGTCCAAACAGAAAAGAGGAGAAAAAAGGGGGAAAAGACAAGAGAAACGAAGCTGTGCATAGGCAGAACAGCCCACAGAGCAAAAATCCACGATTACTTTAGTGCCACTGAGACCCCAAGGCAGTTGTGCTACCTGCTTCTGTCTAGTCAGCTGCCAGGTTGCCATGGTAATGTAATAACTCTGTGATAAGCTTATTTTTTATTCTGAAAACATTGTTTTAAAAAGCCGGTAGCTGCAGATGGGCAACAACGAGCAGAGAATGTGCCGTGTGAGAGGAGGGAGCAGAGTGAACCCCCCACCCCCACCCTGAAAACTGCAGGGTGGGCCTAAAGCAGAGGGTTGCAGACCTGAGCATGCATCTGAACCTCCTGAAGGGCTGATTAAAACACAGACAGTTGTGCCCTGCCCTAATCAGCTCCTGATTCAATAGAGCTGGGGGGGGGGCACATCTACCAAGTGCCCAGGAGGCATGGATGGTGCTGACTGGGGGCCACATTTGGAAAACCACTGTCCTACCTGATATCTAAAAGCCTCTCCAACTCAGGATTCTGTGGGCTGTGGGCCCCAGCTCCTACTTTCCCTGAGTACATCATGCCCTCCATTGGCCTCGTCTGTGCTAAGAGCTACGACATCCTAACAGGAGAGCATAACACGGGCGGTAAGGTAGACCAAAGCACCTGGTGGACCAAGGACACAGAGGGCAGTTTCCAAGGCTGAGGCCAGTACCTCACAGAGGCAACTGCCTGGGAAGATTGGCCAGCATTTCAGCTGCCTTTGCCAGAACTCTCTCATGGGGTCAATTAACTGGGTGTGATGGCTAATAGGTGCCACTGAGCCAGAGGAGAGGCAGCTGCCAGTCAAGGATGTAGCTCAGGGCCAGGCACGGTGGCTCATGCCTATAATCCTAGCATTTTGGGAGGCCAGGGCAGGCAGATCACTTGAGGTCAGGAGTTCTAGACCAGCCTGGCCAACATGATGGAACCCTATCACTACTAAAAATGCAAAAATTAGCTAGGGGTGGTGGCGCATGCCTGCAATTCCAGCTACTCAGGAGGCTGAGGCAGGAGAATCACTTAAACCCAGGAGGCAGAGGTTGCAGTGAGCCATGATCACGCCACTGTACTCCAGCCTGGGGGACAAGAGCAAAACTCCATCTCAGAAAAAAAAAAAAAAAGGAATGTAGCTCGGCAAGGGTCAGAGCTGGCTGGAGAGGATTTGACAGAAATGACAGAAGCCAAATCTTCAGGCACTGATTTACCTTGATGGGATCCTGATTCCTCACTGAGAGAGAGATGGACAGGACAAGTCTGAACACCCAACCCCATCCAACACACACAGTGGGCTGAGTGAGAAAGCTGGCCGCTGGGCAAGAATACCATATTAATGGCAAGCCCTTGGAATTCAGGAATTCTCGTACATTCAACAAGTATTTTGAGTCTCAGCTATGCACCAGGCACTATGCTAGGAGACACACACATGGGTGAAAAGCAAGATACTGCTGCACCCTCATGGAACCTACATTTAAGTCAAAACAGATGTTATTCCAAGAATTAGATCATTTATACAACTGTGGCTGTGTAAGTGAATGATCTTGTTCTTGGGAAATAATGCTTAAATATTTAGGGGTAAAGGAGCAAGATATCTGCAAATTACGCTTAAGAGGTTCAGAAAAAAATAACAGTCATATATTATGTGTATGTAAGTGTGATTACATATAATC
This sequence comes from Colobus angolensis palliatus, assembly GCF_000951035.1. Classification (NCBI taxonomy): domain Eukaryota; kingdom Metazoa; phylum Chordata; class Mammalia; order Primates; family Cercopithecidae; genus Colobus; species Colobus angolensis. The sequence continues at coordinate 16,515,057 of NW_012121820.1, forward strand.
TATACATATATATGAAGAGATGGGGTGAGAGAATCACAAAGGAAATGTGACAAAATGTTAACAATTGTTGAATCTGGGAGTTTTAAAAAATTTTTTGTTGTTTTTTTTTTGAGACAGAGTTTTGCTCTGTCGTCCAGGCTGGAGTGGCGCAATCTCAGCTCACTGCAGCCTCCACCTCGTGGGCTCAAGAGACCCTCCCACCTCAACCTCTCAAGTCTCTGGGACTACAGGTGTGCACCACCATGCCTAGTTAATTTTTTGTACTTTTTTGTAGAGACAGGGTTTTACCATGTTGACCAGGTTGGTCTTGAACTCCTGGGCTCAAGTGATCTACCCACCTTGGCCTCCAAAAGTGCTGGGCTTAGACGAGTGAGCCACCCCACCCAGCCAGTAGTTCTTTTTATTTTTATTTTTATTTAATTTAAAAAATTGAATAAAATTTAATTTATTTAATTAAGTTAAAGTTAATTTAAGCCAGGCACGATTGCTCACACTTGTAAACTAAAAATACAAAAAATTAGCTGGGCGTGGTGGCAAGTGCCTGTAGTCCCAGCTACTTGGGAGGCTGAGGCAGGAGAATGGCGTGAACCCGGGAGGCAGAGCTGAAATTGCACCACTGCACTCCAGCCTGGGTGACAGAGCGAGACTCCGTCTCAAAAAAAAATATATATATATATATATATACACAAAAAATTAACTGGATATAGTCGTGCACGCCTGGAGTTCCAGCTACTCAGGAGACTGAGGTGGGAGAAGTACCTGAACCCTGAAAGCTGAGGCTGCAGTGAGCCGAGATTGTGCCACTGCACCCCAGCCTGGGTGTCGGAGTGAGACCCTATCTCCATAAATACATAAATAAAATTAATTTAATTTAAATTATTTAATTTTTGAAATTTTTTTTAGATACAGGGTCTTGCTGGAGTGCTGCAGCACCGTCATAGCTCACTGCAGCCTTGAACTCCTGGGTCAAGCAGTCCTCCCACCGTCACCTCCCAAGTAGCTGGGACTGCAGGCTCATGCCATCACACCCAGCTAATTTGCTTAATTTGGTTTTTGTAAAGATGAGGTCTCACTATGTTACCTAGGCTGGTCTTGAACCCCTGGGCTCAAGAGATCCACCCGCCTGGGCTTCCCAAGGTGCTGGGATTACAGGCGTGAGCCACCGCCCCTAGCCCATGGAGTTTTTTGTATTATTCTTGCAACTTTTCTAAAAGCTTGATATTATTTCAAAATTAGACATTTTTTTAGAATCACATAAATCACATAATACACATAAATTCATTAAATACATTAAAGAATGATAAAATCACATAAATGCTTTAAGAATGATAACAGTGAGGAGCACTATAAAAACGATGTAAGGACTTAAAATGAAGTGGTTTGTCTTATCAGAAGGCCAAGGAGGGCTTCCTGGAGGCAATAGATTTAAGCTAAGGTCTGAGTGGAAGCTGATCGGGAGAAAGAGCTGCCTTCCAGGGAGAGGACACAGCAGAGGCCGTGCGGGGAGAAAGAACAGAGCACCGAGGAGGAACTGAAGAAAGAAATCAGAACAGCTGGAGCCATGAGCCACACAGCCCCTCCTTCCTCACGTGATGATGAGCCGGACAGAGGGCAAGGTGTCAGAAAAGGGCTTCTCTTCTGGCCCAGGATGCGGTCTGTTTTGTTTCTCCCCTGCCCTTTCTGGTTCAAGTTCTTCTGCATCTTCCTCTGGCTCCCCTCCAATCTCAAGTTCTTAAGACTCTGCTCAAATGCAGTTCCCCAGGTCAAAGTCCCAGAATCCCAGCAACATATGGCAACTCCTTTCACAGCCCCCTTCCCTTTAGCTCCATCTCAGTCCCACATCCCTGGTCACCGTCCATCAACCCCTTTACCTGCCATTAAAATGAAACAAAACAACAAAAATACCACATTGGGCTGTCGTTTCAACTTATTTCTTCAATTTGCTTCCTGGGCCTCAGGCAGCCAGCTCTATCTGTGGATGGCTCTGTGCAGTTTCCACATGCTCTGCATCCACTGTCCATTTCCAGAGACCTCACGTAGTGCTGCCTTTCGGATTTCCTCTGGGGGATCAGCCAAGAGCAATGCTGGGTGATTTTGTAGCATGAACCTGCATAATCAACACATGGCATCTCCATGGCATCCGTCATCAAGGTTAGCCAAGTATT
>NW_012121820.1:16518037-16538578 GCF_000951035.1 Colobus angolensis palliatus
TGGCACAATCTCAGCTCACTGCAACCTCCACCTCCCAGGTTCAAGCGATTCTCCTGCCTCAGCCTCCTGAGTAGCTGGGATTACAGGCACCCGCCACCACGCCCTGCTAATTTTTGTACTTGTAGTAGATACGGGGTTTCGCCATGTTAGACAGGCTGGTCTCAAACTCCTGACGCCAGGTGATCTGCCCGCCTCGGCCTCCCAAAGTCCTGGGATTAAAGGCGTGAGCCTCTGTACCTGGCCCGCCTGGCTAATTTTTGCATTTTTAGTAGAGACAGAGTTTTGCCATGTTGGCTAGTCTGAGTCTCGAACTCCTGACCTCAAGTGATCCACCTGCGTCGGCCCCACAAAGTGCTGGGATTACAGGTGTGAGCCACTGCACCTGGTCTAGAAATCTGATTTCTTGATGCCTAGTAGAAGGTCAGCGTCCATAATAGCCAGTTAATAAACAATGGACGTGACCTCTCAGGAAGCTGAGATTCTGAATAGCAGCAACTGAACAGCCTTTATCTAAGAAGTGAGCAGTTTGCACGGCCTTGGTGGGAAATAAACCCCATGCCTCTATCTCATTGCATTTAGCAATACTGTATTTGCTGTGTTATTTTTATCCATTTGGTTTCACTCTAGCCCGGGTTCCTATTTCTCATTTATGACTAAAGACCCTCGCATGAGGAAAGGGGAAGTCAGAAAGAAAGGAGAGTCTTGTCTTTTGTACTCTGTAAACCTTTCCAGTCTTTTTTTTTTTCTTCTTCTTCCTTTATAACATTTTCTTTCCAGAGCCAGACAAGCTTCTCAAATCTCCTGCATTTCCAATCTCCTGTTCGCCTTGGCTGTAATTATCTTGGGGAAATTTAAATTCCTTATCATGGCTTTGTGACAGTGCCATCTCAAGATACACAAGCCCACTTCCATTCTGAGGTCTTGTCAGATTGTCCTCAATAGGTTCCCTTAATAGGAATTATTGTTAGATTTTTTTTTTTAAGTGTGATAATGGGGTTGTGACTATGTCTAAAAAAGAGCCTTATCTTTTTAAGATACATACTGAAATATTTATGGATGAAATAATGTGAAGTCTGGGATTTGCTTCAATACGTTCTAGTGGGAGAAGGAATGAAAAATAGGCTCACTTAACGTGCTGGTCTCCCCTGCCTCTGTCCTGCATGTTATTCTTTTTTTCTTTTCTTTTTTTTTTTTCAGATGGAGTCTCGCTCTGTCCCCCAGGCTGGAGTGCAATGGCATGATCTTGGCTCACTGCAAACTGCCTCCCGGGTTCAAGTGATTCTCCTGCCTCAGCCTCCTGAGTTCCTGGGATTACAGGTGCCTGCCCCCACACCCGGGTAATTTTTGTATTTTTACTAGAGACGGGGTTTCACTGCGTTGTCCAGGCTGGTCTCAAACTCCTGACCTCAGGAGATCCATCTGTCTCGGCCTCCCAAAGTGCTGGGATTACAGGCATGAGCCACTGCACTCGGCCTCCTGCAAGTTCTTTTTGCTGCATCTTCCTCACCTCCACCCATTGACCCCCAGTCTTTGAATCTGTTTATTTTGTGTCTGGGGACAGGATTTGCTTCCCGGAGACTCAGCCAAGAGAGTATGGGCACTGGAGCCAAAGAGACTTAGGTTCAAAACTCCAGCCTTACCCTGATGAGCATAGTGGCCATGGACAAGTTATTTAATTGTCTGAGTCCCAGTTTCCCCATCTGCAAAGTGGAGATAATAAATTGACGAAGAGCCAAACAGCCTACTTTTCTAGTGGGTTCTTCTTGCCTCTTTTCTTTCTTCCTTCTTTTCTTTTCTTTCTTTCGACATGGGGAGGGGGGTCTTGCTTTGTTGCCCAGGTTGGTCTCAAACTCCTAGCCTCAAGCAATCCTCCCACCTTGGCCACCCAAAATGCTGGGCTTACAGGTGTGGCCCACCACACCTGGCCTCTTTTTCTAATTCTGCCTCCACGTGCCCTGAAGATTTGTAAGCAGTTTACAGTCCTCCAATACCTCTTTGCTTTTCAAAAGCTCAGCTGGACTTGGTGGCTCACACCTGTAATCCCAGCACTCTGGGAGACCTAGGTGGGTGGATCACCTGAGGTCGGGAGTTCAAGACCAGCCTGACTAACATGGAGAAACCCCATCTCTATTAAAAATACAAAATTAACCAGGTGTGGTGGCGCATGCCTGTAGTCCCAGCTACTCGGGAGGCTGAGGCAGGAGAATCGCTTGAACCAGGGAGGCGGAGGTTGTGGTGAGTCGAGATTGCACCATTGCACTCCAGCCTGGGCAACAAGAGCAGAACTTTGTCTCCGGCGGGGGGGGGGTCTCTCCCCTCAACTCCAACCACCTTCTCCAAGCTTCAGACAAGATCCAATGCCTGTTACCCACGTCCTCCTGGAGGTCCCACGAGTGAAAAACTCAACACGTGCAAATTGGCTCTATTGCTCCTCCCCTCGATCCACTGCCCCCTGGTGCATCCTGATCAGCCCTTGAGGCCCCCCAGCCCATTCTCAACAACCTCTCCTTCACCTTCCTCATCCATCTACTGCAGGCCTGGGCCCCATTTTTCAGAGCCCTCTCAAATCCAGTGCCCCCGCTCCCATGCCCCTTGCCCACTGCCCCCTCAACCCCCCGGCTCAGGCCTCCAGGATGGCTTTGCCTGGACAGCTGTGAAAGCTTCCTCACTGGACCTCTTCCCTCCAGCCTCTCAGGTCTCTTCCTCCCACCAGGCTGCTGGCAATGTTTGCCTTCCAAACCACCACTCCAGGACTTGAAAGCCTCCAGTGGACTGTCTCCACTGAGAACAGGACAGGTCCAAATTCCTTAGCATGGCATTTGACACCCTGCATAGCTTGGCCCTAATGCCTCGTTCCAGATTAATCCACATTTCTTGCCACTGAAACCACAGGCCTAGGTTTCCTAGTCTGTGGATCCTCACACCTGTACCAGAACCACGTGAGGCCCTGATTAAAAATTCAGAACCCTGGGCCCTACCCTGGACAACTGAATCTGGAATCCAGGTCTGAAGCCCAAAAAGATGTGAGGACCCTCACTCCAGCCACACCAAATAATTTGCTATTCACTAACCAGGCCTCCAGGCCTTTGCTCAGGCTGGATTAATTTTTCCTCTTTCTTCAAGATCCAGCTTAAAAGTCACATCCTGGCCAGGCAGAGTGACTCACGTCTATAATGCCAGCACTTTGGGTGGCTGAGGCAGGTGGACTGCTTGACCCCACAGGTTCTAGACCAGCCTGGGCAACATGGAGGAACTCCGTTTCTACAAAAAATACAAAAGTAGCCTGGCATGGTGGCACGTGCCTGTAGTCCCAGCTAATCAGGAGGCTGAGGTGGGGGAATCACCCAAGCCCAGGAGGCAGAGGTTGCAGTGAGCCCAGATCAAGCCACTGCACTCCAGCCTGGGTGACAGAGTGAGACCCTGTTTCAAAAAAAAAAGAAGCCAGATGAGGTGGCTCACATCTATAATCCCAACACTTTGGGAGGCTGAGGGGGGTGGATCATTTGAGGTCAGGAGTTCAAGACCAGCCTGGCCAACATGGTGAAACCCCGTCTCTGCTAAAAATACAAAAATTAGCCAGGCAGTAGTGACGCGCACCTGTAATCCCAGCTACTCCGGAGGCTGAGGCAAGAGAATCGCTTGAGCCTGGGAGGCAGAGTTTGCAGTGAGACAAGATCATGCCACTGCACTCCAGTCTGTGTGACAGTGAGACCCTGTCCCCCCAACCGCCACCCCCAAAAAAAGTTACATCGTAAGCAAAGCCTTTCCTGCTCCTTAGCAGGGGGAAGTCCCCACCCACTCTGCTCCCACAGCTCCTTGTAGGCACCTCGATTATAGACTGTGTATATCACACTGTGTAATTATCTGTTTGCCCACTTGTCTAGCTACGATGAAAATTGCACCAAAGCAAGTCCACAGAATGTCTGGAGCCCCCAACTCAGTGAATGGCACAGAGCGGTACCTGATAAATATCAGTTCATTTGAATTGTGCTTTACTCTTCCTTGGCTCCTGGACACCAAACACGGCACTTAGCACCCAATGTGTATTACTACATTGATATCTGATGGATAAATTATCAAAGGACAGAAGGAGACAGGAATAAAAGACAAAATATGCCAATAAATTAATGATGAATTTTCATCATCAATTAATATTCTGGAATGTTTGTGCATGCCTGGAACCATCTCTCACCTGAAGGATGTGAGAATTGGGTCAGAGGTCAGATGGGATCCTGGGACTTCTGGCTCCAGGTTCACAGGTGAAATCAGCAGACCAAAGTTCTGATGTTAATCAGAAATGTCACTATCACCATGACAAGCGCGAGTGTAAAGTGCAGTGCCATCTTCCATTGCAGGGTCCTTGTCATTGCTATAGGAAATCCTCACGTCACCTTTATCACTCCACCTCACAGGACTCACAAAGACTCTACTGATACCAAGCCATGGGAAATCAAGCTGGCAGAAATCAGCCCTAGGCTGCTGAGGCAGGGTAAGGGATAGCACTGTTCCAGGGCAGGTGAGCTTGTCTGGAGGCAGGCAAGCCCCACTCCTAACCCTGGCCTCTCCATGTACTATCTGTATGAGATTGGATGAGTTACCCAGTATCTCCAAGACTCAGCTTCTTCCACCATGAAACGAGAGCACTATGTGTCCCTAAGGCTCAAGGTTGTTGAATGAGATGAGATCATATGTATTACGTGACTGGCACATAGACGTTACTGCTAGACTGCAGAAATCCAGGACAGCTGGACTCCGTGAGTCATTGGGTGGTGGTGACTGGGGCTGACCCCAGGGGCACAGGAGCTAGGCAGATAGCCAGGTCTCAGCCATGGATCCCAGGTTCTGGGCCTTAGAGGAGGTTCCAGCTTCAACAGGGCACAGCCACTGGGGAGTCAGGAGCTGGGGGGCCTGGGTGTGGAGGCTGCTCTTCCTTCTGCTCTGTGGCCTGGGTGTTCAGGGGCTAAACCAGGCAAGGTGGGAAAGGCCCAGAGAGTGGGAGCTCCAGGCCCTGGAGGGAAACCCCAGTGACTCTGCTTCTAGTCTGGAGTGAGGTCCGTTTGGCCCTGACTCGAAACTGAGTTTGCCGCAGTCAAAGCTATCAGGGTTCCTTTAACTGCACTGTAACCACAGAGGGGAAGTAAGGCCATGAGATAACCTGGCTCCTAACACAGAAAATAGAAACTGGAAACTGAAGTCCCAGGCAGGCCTTGACTTTTGCCTGTGGACACTCAACTCATGGGAATTCTTCCCACTGTGTCTGCAGGTCCTGGTGTCACTAAGATCCCCTAAGTCAGAGATTCCAAGCGAGGGGGGTCCTCCCTGTAGACACCCCCTCCTTGCTGGTCTGAGCTCTTCTTGTCTGATGAGTCAGGCTGAGGGAGACCCTGTAGAATACACTTCTGGTTTTTTGGGTTTTTTTGGTTTTTTGTTTTGTTTTGTTTTGTTTTTGAGACAGTCTTACTCTGTTGTCCAAACTGGAGTGTAGTGGCACGATCTCGGCTCACTGCAACCTCCTCCTCCCAAGTTGAAGTGATTCTTCTGCTTCAGCCTCCTGTGTAGCTGGGATTACAGGTGCGCGCCACCACACTCGGCTAATTTTTGTATTTTTAGCAGAGACGGGTTTCACCACGTTGCCCAGGTTGGTCTCGAACTCCTGGCCTCAAGTGATCCACCCACTTCGGCCTCCCAAAGTACTGGGATTACAGGCATGAGCCATTGCGCCTGGCCAGATGCACTATCTCCTGTGGGCTTTCTCCTGAGATCCTGGGGCAGGGCTGGGCTTGGGGACCACACAGTCTTCCCTATCTGGAAACATCGCTGGGAACCCAGGACAGGAACAGGCAGGGAGAGATGGGAGGAGGGGCAGGTTGAGTGGCCGACAAAAGGGTAGGATGACAAACCTGACCTGACCCTTTCGTGGTCCTGGGATTTCACAGCGAACAAAGCCCCACACGCGGGGCCTCTGGCGCTGGTAGCAAAACCTGACAACGCCAATGACTGGGGAACAGCGACATCTCCCGGCTGCCTGAGGCCATGGCCCTCCTACCTGATCAAAATCCTGGGCGTTTACACACCAGGGTGCCTGATGCCTTTAGAATTCTCACAGATTTTAGCGTCTGATTGAATTGGTCCAGAGTGGAGCCTGACATTGTGCATTCCTAACAAGCCCTGAGGTACTGTCAATACTGCTGGTCTACGGACCACACTTTGATTAGAAAGCTTTAGAGGGCTCAAAGATTTGGTCCCAGGCATCCCAAGGGTCTCAGGAAAGCAGACAACTTTCTGTATATAAAATTATAAAATCACTCAACCACAGGCAAGGCCAGGGAGGGAGAATGCTTCTTGGAGAGATGGCCTCGAAGAGGCTTTTGAAGTATGGTCAGATCTTCAGCAGGGAGAGGTTGCCCGAGGATCAGTGGGGGACAGCCTCCTATGCAGCAGCTTGGCACCTGCACCAAGTCTACCAACTCAAAAACCAACCTGGCTAGCGTGCTTCATTGACTTGTGGCAGGCCCAAAGATTCCAAGCACGGTGAATGTTCAAAATACTCATGGGCCAGGTGCAGTGGCTCACGCCTGTAATCCCAACACTTTGGGAGGCCGAGGCGGGCGAATCACTTGAGGTCAGGAGTTCAAGACCAGCCTGGCCAACATGGTAAAACCCTGTCTCTATTAAAAATACAAAAATTAACCAGACACAGTGGCTCGTGCCCGTAGTCCCAGCTACTTGGGAAGCTGAGGCAGGAGAATCGCTTGAACCTGGAAGGCAGAGGTTACAGTGGGCAGAGATCACGCCACTGCACTCCAGCCTGGGTGACAAAACAAGATTCTGTCTAAAAAAAAAAAAAAATTGAACTGGGCGCGGTGGCTCATGCCTATAATCCCAGCACTTTGGGAGCCTGAGGTGAGTGGAGTTCAAGACCAGCCTGGCCAACATGGTGAAATTCCATCTCTACTAAAAATACAAAATTAGTTGGGAGTGGTGGCACATGCCTGTAATCCCAGCTACTGGGGAGGCTGAGGCAGGAGAATTGCTTGAACCCGGGAGGCGGAGGTTGCTGTGAGCTGAGATCGTGCCATTGCACTCCAGCCTGGGCTAAACTCCGTCTCAAAAAAAAAAATTAAAATACTCATGGGAGTAACATTTCCAAGGAACCCGGAGTTGCATCATTGATTCACTAAGTACAACTGACCTCATCCCTTCATTAAAAGAGCTCTTCTAATGACTTTCCCAGATGCAGACTTTTTCAGAAAGAAATGAAGCTCTGAGCTGCCATCCAATCACAGGCCCTTCTGTTTGGGTAGGACCCTGTGAAGCAGGAGAAAGGACCACATCAGCTCCATTTTACAGAAGAGGAAACTGACCCTTAGGGAGGTCAAGTGACTTTGCCTGAAGCCACCTAGCAAGCCCACACCACTTAAATCTGGTCTCCTCTGACACAGTACCCGGGAGCACTCAGACACCTGCTGTTGCTGATGCCACAAAAACAAGCCTAGAAGGGCAAGCAGGGAGGGTCAAGATAATCTGGGAGTCTGGGGTCCAGGCCTCTGCATCCTTGCACAGTGGCCTTGGACTGGGAACACTGCCATCAACCAGGGAGGGGGATGAAAGCAGCTTTCACAAAGCAGGGTCTGAGGTCCTCAGACAGGCCCCCTTTGTGGACTTCCTTTCCCTCCCCACCCCCATGCCGGCTGCCAGTAGCATCGCCCTCTTTGAATGGCTGGCTTGCACACACTGGAAATTTGCAACACAAATGCACGGCTTGTCTCCCTCTCCGCAGAGCCTCACTGCCCCAGCCTTTTGGGGCCTTTTAAAGTCTGCCTTTCTCTGGGGCACTTTCTTTCTTCAGCTCAAGCCCCCAGCCCTAGATGCAGCCACAATCACTAATTAACGCTGGGTTAAAACACGTCCTGGGAAAGTGAGCTGGGCGGCGACCGAGGCGTTCTCATCACCACTGGGAGGACAAGGACAAGGACAAGGCGGCGGTGGGAATCGGTGGAAGGGGCTGGGTTTTCATTCTCTGGGTTCTTTCTAGCTCCCCATCCTCCCCCACCCCCCGCCCCACTATGCTCTTTCTCAGTGGGTTTGAGAATTTAGTGCAAATAAAGCCTGTCACCAGGATGGCTCCCAGCCCTTCCTGCCACCAGGCTGCCACCAAGCTGCCTGTTTTTTCAGAGCTCGGCTCTGAAAAACTACAATAACTGCTACCATTTGCCAAGACACTTACATATCAGACACCAACATGCATATTTCTTTTTCTTTCTTTCTTCTTGTGGAGACGGGGATCTCGCTGTGTTGCCCAAGCTGGTCTCGAACTCCTGGGCTCAAGCAACCTGCCTGCCTCTGCCTGCCAGTGTTGGGACTACAGATGTGAGCCACCGTGCCTGGCCAAGCATATTTCTGGTTCTCACAACAACCTGGAGTGGTAGTTCTTATCACCCCATTGTACAGATGTAGTAACTGAGGCTCAGAGAGATTAAGGGATTGAGCTTGCCTAGAATCTCACATGGGGCAAATGGCAGAGCTGGTTTCAAATCCAAATCCATTTGTCCCCTAAACCTGTGCTCCCATTTTAAGCTTCTCCCTACTCGTGTCTGATGATGAACTCCTGGGTTTACATGACTTCTCCCTTCTCTTGATTCTTGGAGCGTTTATACTGATACTGTGTCCCTCTCTGGATCTACCTGCCCGGGGTAGTTATTCAGCTTCCTCCTGTAGCTCTTTGAAGACAAGCACTGTGTCCAAACACTCTACGTTCCTCATAGCACCCCAGAAGATGCCATGCGGAGGGGAGAAGCCCACCCCACTCCCCTAACTGCAGAAAAGGGACCAAGCCACTCGGAGCTGGACAGCTCATCCAGCAAGCTCTACATGGGCCTAATTAGTTGCTTAAGAGAGGTTTGTGAGATGAGGAAATAGATGCTCATTTAAGAACTTCAGGGACAGACCCCCATCGCTGCTGGGGGGAAAGTCAGTGGTACAGCCATTTTGGAAAAGACTGGCTGTTTCTGAAAAAGCTAAACCCTCATTATATGACCCAGTGATTCCCTTCCTAGGTACCCACCCAAGATTAATGAAAACATGTTCACACAAGGTCTCCTACTCAAATGTTCATACCAGGCCGGGCAGGGTGACTGACACCTGTAATCTCAACACTTTGGGAGGCTGAGGTGGGAGGATCACTTGAACCCAGGATTTTGATAGAGAGAGACCCTGGGCAATATAGAGAGACCCCACTGCTACCAAAAAAATGTTTTTAATTAGCCGGGTGCAGTGGCTCACACCTGTGGTCCCAGCTACTCAGGAGGCTGAGGTGGGAGGATCACTTGAGCACAGGAAGTCAAGGCTACACGACAGAGCAAGACCCTGTCTCAAAAAAAAAAAAAAGTTCATAGCAGCATAATTCATAGTAACCCCAAACTGGAATCAACCTAAATGTCCATCGAGGTGAATGGGTAAACAAATAGTCATACATCCATACAATGGAATAAAAAGGAACAAACTATTAATACCTGGATCTCAACATGGATGAAGGTCAAAACATTGTGCTGGGTGAAAGAAGCCTGACACCAAAAAGTGCGTATTTTATTTGATTTATTATGATTTACTCATCATATAAAAGATTCCATTTACAGGAATTTCCTAGCAAAGGAAAAACTGTGAGACAGCAGATTGGGGGTTGCCTAGGGTGGGGGGCAGGAGCGGGGACTGCGAGCAAATGGGCTACAGGGAACTTTTGGAGGGACAGAAATGTTCCAAAACAGGATTGTGGCAATGGTGGCACCACTGTATAAAAGTATGACAACTCAGGAGCCATAGACTTAAAGGCAGTGAGCTTTATGATAGGTGAATTGTTGTTTGTTTGTTTGTTTTTGAGACGGAGTCTCACTCTGTCACCCAGGATGGAGCGCAGTGCTGCGATCTTGGCTCACTGCAACCTCCCTGGTTCAAGCAATTCCCCTGCCGCAGCCTCCCAAGCAGCTGGGATTACAGGCACATGCCACATGGCTCGGCTAATTTTTTTGTATTTTTAGTAGAGACGGGGTTTCACCGTGTTGACCAGATTGGTCTCGAACTCCTGACCTCAGGCAATCCGCCTGCCTCAGCCTCCCAAAGTGCTGGGATTACATGCATGAGCCACCATGCCTGGCCAAACTGTGAAAGTTCTTTTTTTAAAAAAGTTTGGAACTGGTAGGCCCAGGAAGGGCCATAGTGTGGGGCAAAAAAAAAAAAGTTGGAAATCAGAAAACTTTTTTATCCTTTTTTTTCTCAATAGAGACAGGGTGTCTGTCACTCCATTGCCCAGGCTGGAGTATGGTGGCACGAACATAGCTCACTGCAGCCTCCAACTCCTGGGCTCAAGTGATCCTCCTGCCTCAGCCTCCCGAGTAGCTGGGGCTGCAAGGAAGTCAGAAAACATGTTCGACTCATAGCTCTTCCAGTTACTGACTAGCTCTGTGGTTGTGGCTGAGCACGTAACCTTCTATGCCTATTTCCTCATTTACCACAATGACAAGAACAGCAATTGTCAAAGCTAAACTGTGAGGTCTGCCCTCTGCCAGGTCTGCCCCTTATGCAATGTCACAATAATCTTCACCCAACAGACTCATAAATTGAGCTCTATCACTCCCGTTTTACAAATAAGAAAACTGAGATAGGGCGTGAAGTCCGTAGCACAATGCCTGGCACAGAGTTTCAACCGAGGCTGGATTCTTAGTCCCGTGGCTTCTCCAGCCAACTTCATGTAACCTGCCTCTGTGCCCTGGCCCAGCATCCACGCTGGGTGACCAGCTCTGCATGGTCCACACTTTGCATTTCCAGGAGTCACCCCACACTTCCTGACTGTGCAAGAGCCCATAGCCCTGGGTCTCCCAACTTTTTCGTCTGCTCCCTGATGCTGTGACCTGCACTTTTTTTAAAAAAATGGTATTTAAGGCCGGGCGCGGTGGCTCAAGCCTGTAATCCCAGCACTTTGGGAGGCTGAGATGGGTGGATCACGAGGTCAGGAGATCGAGACCATCCTGGCTAACCCGGTGAAACCCTGTCTCTACTAAAAAATCCAAAAAACTAGCCGGGCGAGGTGGCAGCGCCTGTAGTCCCAGCTACTCGGGAGGCTGAGGCAGGAGAATGGCGTAAACCCGGGAGGCGGAGCTTGCAGTGAGCTGAGATCCGGCCACTGCACTCCAACCTGGGCGACAGAGCGAGACTCCGTCTCAAAAAAAAAAAAAAAAATGGTATTTAATTTTTGGCCAGGGCAACATAGTGAGACGTCATCTCTACTAAAACAAACTTAGCTGGGCATGGTGGCATGCAACTGCAGTCCCAGCTACTCAGGAGGCTGAGGTTGGGGATTGCTTGAGCCCAGGAGGTCAAGGCTGCAGTGAGCTGAGATCTCGCCACTGCACTCTAGCCTGAGCGAGACCTTGTCTCCAAAAAATTAAACAAATAAAATAATAATAATAATTAATTTAAAGCTATTAGCCTATTTATTTATTTATTTATTATTTTTTGAGACACAATCTCGTTCTGTCACCCAGGCTGGAGTACAGTGGCGTGATCTCGGCTCACTGCAAGCTCCACCTCCTGGGTTCACGCCATTCTCCTGCCTCAGCCTCCCAAGTAGCTGGGACTACAGGCATCCGCCACCACACCTGGCTAATTCTTTTGTGTTTTTAGTAGAGATGGGGTTTCACCATGTTAGCCAGGATGATCTTGATCTCCTGACCTTGTGATCCGCCCGCCTTGGCCTCCCAAGGTGCTGGGATTACAGACATGAACCACCACGCCCTGCCTTTTATTTTTATTTTTTTTGAGACAGTCTCACTCTGTCATCCAAGCTGAAGTGCAGTGGCGCCATCTCGGCTCATGCAACCTCTGCCTCTGGGGCTTAAGCGATTCTTGTGCCTCAGCCTCCCCAGTAGCTGGGATTACAGGCATGTGCCACCACGCCCAGCTAATTTTTTTGTATTTTAGTAGAGACAGAGTTTCACCATGTTGCCCAGCGTGGTCTCGAACTCCTGAGCTCAGGCAGTCCGCCCACCTTGGCCTCCCAAAGTGCTGGAATTACAGGCATGAGCCACTGTACCCGAACACTATCAGCCCATTTTTATTTTATTTTATTTTATTTTATTTTCTTTGAGGCGCAGTTTCACTCTTGTTGTTCAGGCTGGAGTGCAATGACACGATCTTGGCTCACCGCAACCTCCGCCTCCCAGGTTCAAGCAATTCTCCTGCCTCAGCCTCCCTAGTAGCTGGGATTATAGGCATGTGCCACCAGGCCCAGCTAATTTTGTATTTTTAGTAGAGACGGGGTTTCTTCATGTTGGTCAGGCTGGTCTCGAATTCCTAACCTCAGGTGATCCACCCACCTCAGCCTCCCAAAGTGCTGGGATTACAGGCGCGAGCCACTGCGCCCAGCTATCAGCCCATTTTTAATCCTTGGGGATCTGGCCTGACCTGACCACTTCATATCCTGGCCAGCAAGGTGACATACCACTCAAGCCTTGCTTCTATGAGAAACATCCCGTATTTGCTAGATGCCGAGAACATGGCTCAGTGCAGGATAAGAAGCAGAAACACAAAATAGTGTTGCTAAGGGGACTCTTGGAAACTACTGGCTTGTAATTGTGACCCACTGAGGTACCTCAGGGGTAGGCAAGGGAGTCTCCACTCCACTTCTCCCTCTTCAACCACACTAGCCCCGTATTAAAAACCTGTTTCTGTAGGTTTCCAAAGAAAGAGTTTTGCCACTTTTTAAAAAAACTTTGGGCTGGGTGCAGTGGCTTACACCTGTCATCCCAGTACTTTGGGAGGCTGAGGCAGGTGGATCGCCTGAGGTCAGAAGTTCGAGACCAGCCTGGCCAACACGGCAAAATCCCATCTCTACTAAAATATAAAACTTAGCCAGGCTTGGTGGTACACGCCTGTAGTCCAAGCTACTCTGGAGGCTGAGGCAGGAGAATCACTTGAACCTGGGAGGTGGAGGTTGCAGCGAGTCGAGATTACGTCGCTGCACTCCAACCTGGGCGACAAAGAGAGACTCCCTCTCAAAAAAAAAAAAAAGTTTGGAAGTTGCTGTTCTATGTCAACTCTCAAGTTTCCAGGTAGAAACTAAGGCCTGGAGGGTAGAAGTAACTTCCTTTTTTTTTGAGACAGAGTCTCGCTCTGTCGCCCAGGCTGGAGTGCAGTGGTGCGATATCGGCTCACTACAACCTCCACCTTCCGGGTTCAAGCAATTCTCCTGCCTCAGGCTCCTGAGTAGCTGGGATTACAGGCGCCCACCACCACACCCAGCTAATTTTTGTATTTTTAGTAGAGACGGGGTTTCACCATGTTGGTCAGGCTGGTCTCGAACCCCTGACCTTGTGATCCACACACCTCAGGCTCCCAAAGCGCTGGGATTACAGGTGTGAGCCACCACACCCAGCCAGGTAGAAGTAACTTCCTAAGGGTCATAGAGGTCATGATTGACAGGCTTGGGAGAGGCAGCAGGTCCCTAGACTCGAGGCTTGGAGCTCTTTCCATACTTCCACGATGGCCGCCTGGGAAACCAGAGCTTCTGCCTCCTATGCTTTTATGTCATTTGTGAGGATTTCTTAGCTATAGGCTAGAGAAATCTGGAAACACAACTCTCCCAAGGTTTTCCATCTCTTCCCTCTCACTTCACACTTCTCTGAGGCAACTGCCAATGTCTGGCTGCCTTGACAAATGACGACGGATGCTGTTGAAATCAGCCTGTGACCAAGCAGGTGTAAATCAAATAGTGCAGAATTCTGATAATTGGATGACAAGGGAAATAGTGAACAAATTCCCCACTAAGGAGAGAATAACGTTTATTTGTAATGTGTC
This sequence comes from Colobus angolensis palliatus, assembly GCF_000951035.1. Lineage (NCBI taxonomy): Eukaryota > Metazoa > Chordata > Mammalia > Primates > Cercopithecidae > Colobus > Colobus angolensis. Next base: position 16,531,886 of record NW_012121820.1, read on the forward strand.
TTCCCAAAAGTGAAATAAAATTACACAGGGACAAAACTAAATTATAAGAACTTTTAAAAAGGCACATTTATCTTGGGGAATCAATAAACTCTTGGTGTTTCACTCTTATGAGTATTCCAATTATTTTTAACACATATTTTTTCTTTTTTAAAAAAATATATTTTTTGAGATAGAGTCTTGCTCTGTCACCCAGGCTGGAGTGCAGTAGTGTGGTCTTGGCTCACTGCAACCTCCGCCTCCTAGGCTTAGGTGACACTCCTGCCTCAGCCACCTGAGTAGCCGGGACTACAGCCTTGTGCCACCACACCCAGCTAATTTTCAAATTTTTTTGTAAAGACAGGGTCTCATTATGTTGCCCAGGTTGGTCTCAAACTTCTGAGCTCAGGCAATCCACCCGCCTCAGTCTCCCAAAGTGCTAGGATGGCAGGTGTGAGCCACTGCGCCCAGCCGAGTTCTTCAATCATTATTATGGCAGTATATATTCTCTATATCCTCTTGGAATGATGTTACAACTTTGTACTCTGTCCACCCTGTCAAAGGTAAAGGGAGACTTTACCAGGAGTCTTAATTTGCAAGGGCCCAAACCTCTTTCACCTATTAGGGTTTGTCAGTGTGATGTGATGCTAAAAACAGTCCTTTGGTTGACTTGTGGGTAATTGATTCTCTGACGCTGACAACGCTTAGGAAAATGAAGGGATAAATGATGGGGACGCCAGGCGGCTGCCGGAGCCAACACCCAGCTCAGGGCCCCTGGACTGGAGCAGTGCCTCGGAGCAGGGGGAGATCTGCCGCATCAGGTGAGGGGGTGGCCCTGGGGGGCTGGGCTGGGTGGGGGCAAGAAGAGTTAACCTTCTCACCAACTCAGAAACACTGGGTCCAAGAGGTCCACCACCATCCTCTTTACCCATGGACTGGTGAGTACATCTGAGCCCCTCTCTGGATAAAACCACCCCTCAACAGGGGCTCTGGAATAGGCTTTTGATGGTGCTGTTTGGGGCTTCTCTTAACTTGGGCACGTGGCGGACTGGCTCCAGGCGACTGTTGCAGGCGTTGAGGTCTCAGTGCTCCTTCAAGGGTGCGTGGGCAGGCTTCAGGGGCAAATGTGAGTTGGCTCGATTTTCCTGTCAGCGATGGGATTCTGCCATGGATCAGAGATGAGCCAAGTGGCTGTGCAAATCAATACTGCTCGTTGATCACTCAGAACTGATTCAATGTAATTGCCGGGAAATTGATAACATTTTGCTTTCTTGCTCAATTGCAGCTGCACTCTTTACTCCAGGTTTTAGACACAATTATCTGCCCTTGGAGTCCTCCGCTACCCTACGCCTGTCTCCTGATCCTTGCTTTAATGATCCTGAAGTATTTGTGTCTTTCACCATAGACTGCCTAAACCCCTTCTGGAAGGAGGTGGAGTATCACTCTTTTGAATGACAGTTCAAGATGCTTCCTCATTAAAAACTTAGATTTCTTTTAACTTGGAATGCTGTCGGTGAAACAGTTTATAAACCAGATCAGGATGTTGATGCTTTGGGGTGCTCAAATTTCAAAGGGGAATATTCAAGGAAAGTTAAAGATGTTCTTTCCCTGGGTTTTCAAAAATGGCCTTGTGAATTTGGGTGCTTGGGACCTGACCTCTGTCGTTAGCTGCAGGTGAATCTGCAGAATTCTCCTGACATTCCTGACATGAAGGCTGGCAAAAGGTGCCAATGGATGTAGATTAAGTGCCTGTTTATCCTGAATCCAGGCAATCTCAAGTACATCTAATCACAGAATCAGTAAGCACTGCAGGAAGCTAACCAATGATCATGACAGATGATAAACTCTGGAGTGCCTTCAGTCATCAGAGTTGTCGCAACACTGTTGGTCTCGGCTACACTTCATTCAGTGAATTTTGACTCCTTAAGCTGTCATGTGGAATGTGTCTGTTGACAGCTATTTTATTTTATTCTTTGAGATAGGGTCTTGCTCTGGCACTTAGGCTACAGTGCAGTGACACTATCATGGATCACTGCAGACTTAACCCCTTGTGCTCAAGCAATCCTCCCATATCAGCCTCCAGAGTAGCTGGGACTACAGGCATGTGCCACCATGCCTAGATAATTTATTTTATTTTATTTTTTGTAGAGATGGGGTCTTTCTATGTTGCTCAGGCTGGAGCTCTTTTATCCTTAGTGACATAACCTCTATTCTTATCTTACCCTACACTGGGTAATTCTTGTTGTTTCCCATTTTCATCCAGTGGGATCTGCAAACCCATGGATTAGGTTCTCATAGCTCAGAGGTTGCCATGGTGTCTTGACCTGGGGCACAGGATTTGCGGCAAATGTTGAGCCCCTTGGTTAGCTTGTGCAGTTACTGAGCCTTATCTTGAATGAGCGGGGTATTATCATGTTTACTGTGACTTGCCCTCGCCACCAAAGTCTGCCCTTCTATAAGGTTATTTTCAACTCCTTGAAACTACCGGGTGTGCATAGGGAGGGGCCAGTCAAGCAGGTGTTCCTGTCTGTCCCCATTCTTTCTTCCCCAGAGGCCCAACGACAAAGAGCAAGAAGTTTTCCTTTTTTTTCAGACCCTCTCCCACGTGCGGGTGATGGAGGCTGAGGCCCCCTGTGAATGGGGAATGCTGTGAATAGAGCATTGTACCTGGGAGGCTGCTGCATGGAGCGGGAGGAAGTCTGCTGGCCTGGGAATGGGGAGGCCCATTCTGAAGTGCCCACTCCAAGACTAATTTGATGGAGGACCATGGAAAAGGTCCTCTGGGCTCTTTTCCTCAGCTGTAAGAGGAGCATGGGGATGCCTGCTCCAGAGGGAGACTGCAAGGGTGGGTTGTAGAGCCCGGAAGGGCACAGGGGCTGGAAATCACTTGTGCCAGTCCTCGGGAGAAGGAGCAGGAGCTCAGGAGGCAGAGGGAAAGCTTAAGTCAAGACAAGGGGTTTGAGCTTTATTCTGGAGGGAGTGGGGAGCCAAGGGCTTCCGAGCAGGGGAGGGAGGTGATTGGGAACGTAGATCTGCCTGAATCTTTAAACATCAGCAGCAAAGAAGGCAAGAAAGCCAGGCTGCAGCTGAGAGACCAGAAAGGCAGTGGTTTCTGTCAAGGGGTCCTGCTTGTGTCCAAAGATCTCCCAGCTTAGGAAATTCCACTTCTGGAGAGGCAGCCTGGACCAGGTGGGGAGAAGGGGGACCAGACATGGTATGGTGCGATGAGGAGGACAGAAGGTTGCCGAGCCTTGGTCTGAGGAACAAAGGCTTAAGTCGATGTGAGACATATCTAAAGGGCTGGTAGTTTGGCTGCAGGTGCAGAGGCTCTGGCCCAGCAGGCGGATGTTACATAGCCAGCCCTCGGGGCAGATCCCATGTTCTCATCTTTTCTCTAGCTCCAGTCCTTACCGGAACAGTAGAGACTTAACGAATATTTGCAGGAGAAGGAGATTTGGGCTTGACATGATGAGACACACTTCCTAACAATAAGAACTGCCTGGGCCAGGCATGGTGGCTCATGCCTGTAATCCCAACTCTTTGTGAGGCTGAGGCAGGGGATCGCTGAAGCCCGGGGGTTTGAAACCAGCCTCGACAATATAGTTAGACTTTATCTTTACAGAAAATTTCAAAATTAGCTGGGCATGATGGCACATGCCTGCAGTCCCAGCTACTCAGGAGGCTGAGGCAGGAGGATTGCTTGAGGCCAGGAGTTTGAGGCCAATCATGAGGCCATGATTGCACCACTGCATCTCAGCCTGGGCCACAGAGTGAGACCCTGTCTCAAAATAAATAAATAAAGAACCACTTGGAAATAAGCCCCAGGGCGTGGGGTAGTGAGCTCCCTGTCATTCGCTGGCAGCCAGTGCTCACTCGAGCAGAGCAGGAAGTGGAGGACAGCCAGTGTGCGATCGGGGCTGGGGGGCGGGGGGGATGCTTGTGTCAGGGAGGGAGGGACTGACCACTGAGGCCTGGGCTGCTGCTCACTCCAGCTCTGCAGGCACAGGGTCTCAGGTTGCAATGAGTAGTCCCTGTGAGTGCTGCCTGGGGGCCCAAGGCATCCCTGGGTTAGAGGAGATTTCAGTGCCTTCAGAAAGGAGGGTGATACCCTGAGAGGGCCAGGAGAACAAGCTGGGTTCTGCTAGCGCTGGCCCTGCCTGCTAGAACTCCTCAGCAGGACCCAGGAGCGGGAGGGAAGGAAGCCATGTTGGGAGATCATGGGAAAGGTGGGGGTGCTGGCCATCTCCAGGACTGGCTGGGCCCCTGGATGGAGCTATACCCCCATGGAGGAGACATCCTGCTGAGAGGGAGAAACCCATGGAGATGGGAGGACCGAATTCCTAGGGGGCCAAGTCCCCCGATGGCAGCCGTGTTTCCATGCTCAGGCAGGTCTGGGCCGACACAGTGGCATTTGTGCAGGGGCGAGCTCTGTCCCCTGCTGGCTGTTCTTCCCCTAATTGCAGGGCATGGTGTCCGCAGGCCCAAATTAAGGGTAGTTACAGGACCTATGAGACGACTGTGCCACGCTGGCTCACCCGGCTCTTCGGTCTCTTCCAGGACTAAAACCCTTCAGCGAAATCTAAGCGTCTGGAGCAAGACTTAGAGCCCTTCTCCCCTCTCTCCAACTCCAAACAAAATTAAAACAGGAAGAGCCTGCCCTCTCAGAGGGTCAGTCTTAGGTAGCCACAGCAAAGGTTTCTAGAGAATTCCCTATTGGTTCAGGCACCTCACCTCACCAGATCCTTACAGGAGCCAAAGTAGGAGGTCTAGTTACCATTTTGGTTTTATGGCCAGGGAAAATAAGGCTCAGAGAGGTGAAGCCACTTGTCCCGGGACACACAGCTAATGACAGCAGAGCTAGGATTTGAATTTCCAGTTTGTCTGACTCAGAGCTGAGCAGTTACCCTTGCTGCCTGCCGTCACTGCCACACTGGATGGGGTTGAATGAGGGGGCATTGAGAGAAGGTTCTTTGACCTTCCCCATTCCTTGCTAAGGGATCCCATTTTATTTTATTCATTTAATTTTTTTTTTTTTTTTTGAAACAGGGTCTCACTTTGTCACCCAGCGTGGAGTGCATGGCATGATCTTGGCTCACTGCAACCTGCGCCTCCCGGGTTCAAGGGATTCTCGTGCCTCAGCCTCCCGAGTAGCTGGGATTACAGGCACATGCCACCACTCTTGTCTTATTTTTGTAATTTTAGTAGAGACAGGGTTTCACCAGGTTGGCCAAGCTGGTCTCAAACTCCTGGCCTCAGGTGATCTGCCCACCTCAGCCTCCCAAAGTGCTGGGATTACAGGCATGAGCCACCCTGCCTGGCCCCAAATCCCACTTCTAATGCCTTATGGCAAGGGGAAATTTCTCTACCGTCACTGGCTTTCAGTTCAACACTACGTGGTTGGCAGGGTAGCTCCATCACACCCATTCTACAGATGAAGAAAGTGAAGTCAGAGCGGGTGGCTGGCAGAGGCAGAATGTGAACCCGGGTCTGTCTGACTTCCAGAGTCTGGGTTCTTTTTCCCATCCCACAGTTTCCAAAAATCAAGGACCAAGGCTTGCCATGCAGTCAAGCCCAGGGCTGGGCCAGTAAAGGCCGTCCCGATGGCTGTGGCTACACCTGACCTTCCTCTCCTGTCCCTCTGCAGGTGCCGCCCCGGGTGAAGGATGCCACTCTGGGTGTTCTTCTTTGTGATCCTCACCCTCAGCAGCAGCTCCCACTGCTCCCCACCTCCCCCTTTGACTCTCAGGTAAGCAGCCCCTGGGGAAAGTTCCCACCACTCCCAAGCCATCCCTGCCATGGGGCAGGTGTTAGTGAATGCAGACTCAGCCCATCAGCTGGGCCCCGGCTATGTCTCCAGGTAGCATCCACTGCCCGTCCTTGGAGAGGAGGCAGACACTGCTTCACAGAGGTCACTCAGAGGGGTCTGAGTCTCTCTTGGGGTGAGTGGGACAGATGGCAACAGAAGGATCTTGCAGAGACATGGTGAATGCAGCCGTGACTGTCCTCTCGCCTGGCCTCCACCCGCCCTCTGACCCCTGACTCCTTCTGCACAGGATGCGGCGGTATGCAGATGCCATCTTCACCAACAGCTACCGGAAGGTGCTGGGCCAGCTGTCTGCCCGCAAGCTGCTCCAAGACATCATGAGCAGGCAGCAGGGGTAAGCAGGAGTTCTAGTGATTTCTTCCCACACTCTGCAGCAGAGTCTCCAGGATCTTGTTCCCTACAGCAGACCAGGGACCAAGTCAGATCTCTTCCTTGGCACAGCAAGTGTCATTTCTGGACTTCCCATAGCAAAAGAGTTCCAGCGTTAAACCTCAGCTTACCTCCATACCTACCATGTGCCTCTTCCGGCTAGGCTCTGACAGTAACCACACTGGTGGTAGTTACCATTTAATCATGACTCCATGCCAAAAACAAAGGCTCTGCCCTGGGACATTTATAGACACTTGGCACAGTGCTGGGCACGCAGGCTGGCCTTGGTAGTGTCAGCTACTATTATTCTTAGCTTCTTGCTTTCTTTTTTTTTAGAGACAGGGTCTCATTCTGTTGCCCAGGCTGGAGTACAGTGGAATGATCATGCCTCATTGTAAACTCAAATGCCTGGACTCAAGTGATCCTCCCATCTTAGCCTCCCAAGTAGCTGGGACTACCAGTATGCACCACCACAACCGACAATTTTATTTATTTATTTATTTATTTATTTATTTTTTTTTTTT
>NW_012121820.1:16540013-16541210 GCF_000951035.1 Colobus angolensis palliatus
GGCCTCCCAAAGTGCTGGGATTACAGGCTTGAGCCACCGCGCCCGGCCCCCAAAATGTTATTTATGACAATTATTTGTTTTTCTGATCCGGGACCCAATCTGGGATCATGGATACCATTTAGTTGTCATGTCTCTTCAGTTTCTTGTAATCTAGAATTGTTCCTTGGTCTTTCATGACATTGACAGTTTTGATTAGTAAAGGCTAATGATGTATAGAATGTCCCTCATGTTGAATTTGCGAGACATATCCCCATGATTAGAGGATGCATTCCTCTAATGATGATTACAGGAATCAGGTGATGCACTCACAGAAGTAACGTTGTGTCCTTGGCAATGCCTGGTATCAGGAGGCACAGGATGGCAACTTGTGCCATTATTGGTGGATTATTGGTAGATGGTAACTTCGATCAGTTGGTTAACATGGTGTCTGCCAGGTTTCTCCTCTATAAAGTTATTTTTCCCTCTATAATTAATAATCTGTGGGGAGACATTTTGCAACTGTGTACATTTGTACTACTGTATTCTTCACTACTATATATACTGCCTCCCTAAGTGTGGCTGAATCTAATTCAGTTGGGTAGAAGAGTCCACACCAGATATTGAAATAGGCGTAGGGATATACCTCTGCCTCTCCACATCCTACCCAAATAGCAACTAGTTCTCTTTTTCTAACCACATAGAGAGAGAAACCAAGAGCGAGGAGCAAGGGCACGGCTTGGCCGTCAGGTGGACAGCGTGTGGGCAGAACAAAAGCAAATGGAATTGGAGAGCATCCTGGTGGCCCTGCTGCAGAAGCACAGGTATGGGTGTGTGTGCATGTGTGCTTTTAGGGATTTCAGGGCTTCCTGCCTCATGGTTTGCTGGGAAAAGGAAGAAATCCACTCCTCTCTGAAGGTATAGGGCTCTGCCAAACAAACCGAGAACAAGGACCCTCCTGACAGACATTAAGAACTAGGAGAATGGCTGGGCATGGTGGCTCATGCCTGTAATCCCAACACTTTGGGAGGCTGAGGTGGGTGGATCATCTGAGGTCAGGAGTTCGAGACCAACCTGGCCAACATGGCGAAACCCTGTCTTTACTAAAAATACAAAAATTAGCCAGGCATAGTGGCTCGCGCCTGTAATCCCAGCCACTCAGGAGGCTGAGGCAGGAGAATCGCTTGAAGCTGGGAGGCGGAGGTTGCAGTGAGCTGAGAT
>NW_012121820.1:16542360-16550322 GCF_000951035.1 Colobus angolensis palliatus
AGATGGGGTTTCACCATGCTGGCCAGGCTGGTCTCGAACTCCTGACCTCAGGTGATCCACCTGCCTTGGCCTCCCAAAGTGCTGGGATTACAGGCGTGAGCCACCGTACCCGGCCTAGAGCCTGATTTAACTGTGAGCACAAGCAGGTCCCAGTGTGGCTCTGCTGGGCACTTCTGGTCCAACCTATTAAGCAAATCCAGTTGCCAGCAGAGCTCTCCGTGGCCTCTCTCCCCTTCTTCCCAACCCGATTAGACACCACCAGCCCAGAGATTTCACCATCTACAAGCAGCACCAGGCCTACGGCAGATGACAGGAGGGGCGACAACCAGGCTGGGAGGAGGGAAGAACGCCTGGACCCCAGGCCTGTTTCCGCAACTAGCGGCACAGCAACATGCTTCTTAGTTTCGACTCTGTGAAACGAGGGGTTAGCTCTTACCATCTCTAGGGTCTGCAAGACTAGAGTTCAAAAATAATATCTCTAAGAAGGATGCCTCCTCTGTACCTTGCAGGCTGGGATTAGGTCATTGTTCACCTGCTATGGCTCTCATCAGGCCCCAGTAGGGTGGATGACTCCACGGAGGGCTAATCCTAAGAATGCAGGCTTTGTTCTTGCCAGTTAAAAGCCAGAGGCTTCACAGAGATTGAAGTCATAGAGCCCGTAGAGCTGGCAGGAAGGGTCCAGAAGGCTGCTACAGCCATTGTTCCCCCTCCAGCTGGACTGCTGCAAATACCAGGATATCACTGGTGAGCAGGAATAAGTTCCTGCTTTAGAGTGCAGAGGACAGCCATGTGACAGATGGCTCACTTTTGCACCCATCATACATTGTGTCCATGTAACGGCCCTGTAAGGAAACTGAGGCTCGGGTTTAGCCATCCTCCCACCCCTGTAAAGACCATCCAGTGACTGTGACATGCCACGCTCTGGACCGGAGGCATAGCAGGGTACAGGATGGCAGCAACTCCTGCTCTCATGGAATTCATAACGCACCGAGGCAGCAAGGAACTAGATACATTCTTGTACAGTCAATTACTTCATTGTGATGAGTGGGAAGAGACGCTGGGAGGTGGTGACGGTGAGGCTGGGAGAACGCTGAGCCTGTCTGGGGATTAGAGGCAGCTTCTTCAAGGGGAAGTGACTGGCCCAGGGTCTTGGTGGGAGTTGGCTGGCAGAGCAGAGAGCAGCGGCTAAGCCTGGAACTCACCTTGCTGGCACGCTTGCGCATCCTTCCCTCCACCCCACACAGCCTCTTTTGGAATCCAAAAGGCCAGCTCCTGCCACGGGAGCACCCATAACCCTGGTTCCATGCATCCCACTCTAGCCACCCTTACTTCAATTCCCCGTATTGAGCTTGATTTTTCTTTCTGTGGCAGGAACTCCCAGGGATGAAGATTCCTCCTGTGACCTGGGCTACCTGTAGCCAAAACGCAACTGGATCCAGTTAATCATCTTTCATTTCTGACCCACTTTTTCCTTTGTAAATACAATAAAATTCCCCCATACCGGTGTGCATTTAAATGTTCTTTTCTCTTCAGCCTAATTTTTTCTGTGTTTTATATAGTTACATTTCCCAAAGTGGTATTACAAGGTATAATTTTGTTTAAAGCTAACATTTACCAAGCTCACAGAGTGCAAACCAGGCAGCTTCATGCATAGAACTTCATATGCTCCTTACACAGGCTGATGGAGGGTATTGGCATCTTCCTCCTTTCACAGACAAAGAACTGAGGCACAGAAAGTGTAACCAAATTGCCCACAGTCACACCTGGCAAATGAGAAAGCTGGGATTCAAATCCAGGCAAGTCCAACCCAGAACCAGCTCTTAACCATATTCAACTAACTTTGATCAAAGTCATCCTTCACCCACGTGTGACTTGCTCTTCTATAAGCAACACCATTTATTCATTCAACAAACTTTTTTTTTTTTTTGAGACAGAGTTTCACTCTCGTTGCCCCAGCTGGAGTACAATGGCATGATCTCGGCTCACTGCAATCTCTGTCTCCTGGGTTCAGGCGATTCTCCTGCCTCAGCCTCCCGAGTAGCTGGGATTACAGGCATGTGCCACCACGCCCAGCTAATTTTGTATTTTCAGTAGACAGGGTTTCTGCATGTTGGTCAGGCTGGTCTCAAACTCCCAACCTCAGATGATCTGCCCGCCTCGGCCTCCCAAAGTGTTGGGATTACAGGCGTGAGCCACCACCTCTGGCCTTCATTCAACAAACATTTATAGAACACCCACTCTGTGCCAGGTACTGTTCTGGGCACTGGAGAGATAGTCATGAACAAGGTCCCTGACCTTATAGAGCTTATATTCCAAAGTGTGTGTGGTGGCGAAGAGAATAATAAACACAAGTCAATATAGAATATGTCAGATGTTGGCAAGTGCAAAGGATAAAGCTTTAAAGGGCCAGGGAGTGCTGGGAGTATAATTTGATCTACACTGTGTATATGTGAAGGCCTCACTGATGTGACATTTGAGTAAAGACCTGAGGAAGAGAGGGAATTGGCTTTGTAAATATCAGAGTAAAGAATATTCCAGGCAGAGTGAAAACTCAACAAAGGCTTAGAGGCAGGAGTGTGGAAGGAGGACTAGCAAGGGGGTCAATGTGGCTACCTGGGCCAGAGCAAGGATGTCAGTGGAGAGAAAAAAGTCCTGAGGAAGCAGGAGGCCAGCTCATGGGGACACTTGGAAGTGTTAAAAAACAAAACAAAAAAAGTAACAAATTGAGTCTTCTGTTTTTTTTTTCTGTTTTTTTTGTTTTGTTTTGTTTTGTTTTGAGACGGAGTCTCACTCTGTTGCCCAGGCTGGAGTGCTCTGGCACGATCTCAGCTCACTGCAACCTCCACCACCAGGGTTCAAGTCATTCTCCTGCCTCAGCTTCCCAAGTAGCTCGGATTACAGGTGTGAGCCACCACCCCCGACCCAAATAGAGTTTTAAAGATTGAATTGGCTTTTGTTAGCAGTTCATGAACTGGGCAGCATCCTGCGGGGGGCTCTGACAAGCTGAGTGGGAGTGAGCCTTACAGGCAAAAAGGGGCTGAAGAAGCAGGAAGCATGTCCTGAAGAACAGGACATGAAAAGCAGACTGGTCATTTCCAAGTTACCTTCCTTCTGGGGTTAAAGCAGAGGGGACTTCCTGATTATGCAAGCTAAGGTAGGCTGGGCCCCTTCTTTTTTTCTTCTTTTGAGATGGAGTCTCGCTCTGTCGCCCAGGCTGGAGTGTGGTGGCGTGATCTAAGTTCACTGCAACCTCCCTGTCCCGGGTTCAAGCGATTCTCCTACCTCAGCCTCCCGAGTAGCTGGGATTACAGACGCCTGCCACCAAACCTGGCTAATTTTTGTATTTTTAGAGACAGGGTTTCACCACATTGGCCAGCCTGGTCTCGAACTCCTGACCTCAGGCGATCCACCCGCCTCAGCCTCCCAAAGTGCTGGGATTACAGGCATGAGCCACTGTGCTTGGCCCAACTGGACCCCTTCTGATTGGCTGCTGTGAATCTCATATTTTGGAAAACGACCATTTAATGTTCTGTTTGATGACATGGCACTTAGCAGGTCATGAGTGACTCTATTCTGGTTGGGTCTGGTTTGTTGGGGCCTGCCTAGTGCACGAGCTCAGGTCGAAACAGCGGCCTCCCATAAATGTTCGTTAACACGGTCACAGTAAGGATTTGGATCCCACACTTGGTGAGATGAAAGCCATGGTGGAGTTTAAGCAGAAGAATGACATGCTGTGACCTATGTTGAAAATCACTCTAAGAAATGGTCAAACTCTAGATACATTCTTAGGGCAGAAGCCATTTGCTGATACACAGGGTATAGGGATTGGAGAGAAGTCAAGAATGACTCTCGCATTTTTGGCCTGAGGATGGAGGGTGTGAGGATGGAGTTGCCACTTAGCAGCTTTGGGGGCTGGGGGAATATTAAGAGTTTAGGTTTGAACGTTGAGTATGAGGTGCCTATGAAAGATGCAAGTGAGGAAGCTGAGTAGGCACATGGCTGTACAGGTCCTAGTTCAGGAGACAGTCCCCCGAGTTCAGGGGAGAGGTCTGGACAGCTGGTTTGGTTTGGTAGTTGTCACCATTTAGACAGTCGGTCTTTAAAGTCAAAAGACTAGTTAGATTACTAAGGAAGAATGTGGGAAGAGTCAAGTCCAGGGATTGATCCCCCAGAAACCCTACATTTAAAGTTTAGAAGAGGGCCAGGCGCAGTGGCTCACACCTGGAATCCCAGCACTTTGGGAGGCCAAAGCAGGTCGATCACTTGAGGCCAGGAGTTCAAGACCAGGCTGGCCAACATGGTGAAACCCTAAAAGAGATAGTAGTATCTCTACTAAAAATACAAAAATTAGCTGGGCATGGTGGCGCACGCTTGTAATCCCAGCTACTCAGGAGGCTGAGGCAGGAGAATCATTTGAACCTGGGAGGCAGAGGTTGCAGTGAGCCGTGATCACACCACTGCACTCCAGTCTGGGCGACAGAGCAAGACTGTCTCAAAAAAAAAAAAAAAAAGTTTTGAGGAAAGATGAGGAACCAGCAAAGGAGGCTGAGAAGTAGCAGACAGTGAAGTAACAGGAAAACCACTTCACAGAAGAATCCCAGAAGTCAAATGAAGGGTGTTTCTAGAAGAAAGGGGTGATCTGCTCTGCTAAATGCTGCTGATGGGACAAGTCGGTTGAGAACTGACCACAGAAGTGACCGTGGAAGCCACTGATGACCCTGGCAAAGAGAAATCAGGTGAAGTAGTGAAGGCCAAAGTCTGGTTTGAGTGGGAGAAATGGGAGAAGAAGAACCAGAGCTGGTGACTACAGACTTGGCTGTGCAATAGGGTGGCCCCTAGACATACGTGGCTAATGAACACTTGAAATGTAGCTGGTACAATCTGAGATGTACTTTAAGTATAAAATAAACACTGGGGCGTGGTGGCTCATGCCTGCAATCTCAGCATTTTTGGGAGGCCCAGGGGGGAGGATCACTTGAGGATAGGAGTTCAAGACTAGCCTGGGCAACATAGCCAGACTCTGCCTCTACAAATACAAATTCAAAACAAATTAGCCAGGCATGGTGACACACGCCTGCAGTCCCAGCCACTTGGGAGGCTGAGGTGGGAGAATTGTTGAGCCCAGGAATTTGAGGCTGCAGTGAACTATGACTGCACCACTGCACTCCAGCCTGGGCAAGAGAGTGAGACTCTGTCTCTAAAAAAAAAAACATAAAACAAAGCACCCCACAGGCTAAAGGTGCAAGTAAGGAATCACTCAGATTTAATATGAAAAAATACAAAATACCTCAATATTTTTATACTGATCACATATTAAAATGATATTTAGATATACTGGGTTAAATGAAAGATATTAAAATTAATTTCACCTGTTTCTTTTTAACTTTTTTATCTTGGTTTTCAGAAAATGTAAAAGCACCTATGTAGCTTGCCTTGTATTTCTATCGGACAGCACTGGTAGAGATGATTTTTTTGAGAAATTTTGCTATAAAGGGAAGCAGAGAACTGGAGCCACTGACCCGAGGCCCCTGCATCAGTGATTACCCAACTTTTGCTATTCATGAGCCATTTTATTGGGGCCAAATATCCCCACACATCACCTACCCTCTGCGTGCCTCTGATCAGAATCTATGAACTTCCTGGGGTGACTGAAATGTTCTATATTTTGAATTGAGTGGTGGTTATACCAGTGTTGTTACATATAAAAATTCATTCAGTTGTTCACTTAGGATCTGTGCATTTTGCTGTGAGTAAATTAAACCTAAAAAAAACCCCTGACAACTGTGAAAAGTCTGGATGATGGGATGTCTGTTTTGATTTAAAAAGTGCAAAAAGAGGGGCCAGGCGCGGTGGCTCAAGTCTGTAATCCCAGCACTTTGGGAGGCCAAGGCGGGCGGATCATTTGAGGTCAGGAGTTCCAGACCAGCCTAGGTAACATGGTGAAACCCCACCTCTACTAAAACTACAGACATTAGCCGGGCGAGGTGGCGGGCGCCTGTAGTCCCAGCTACTTGGGAGGCTGAGGCAGGAGAATGGCCGGAACCCGGGAGGCGGAGCTTGCAGTGAGCGGAGATCGTGCCACTGTACTCCAGCCTGGGTGACTGAGCAAGACTCTGTCTCAAAAAAAAAAAAAAAAAGTGCAAAAAGAATCACAGCCTCTTAACATTGATGGGGTGAACAATCCCACCTCTCTGTTGTGCAGCCTAAGACAGTGTTGCCAGGGAAGGAATGACCCAAGCTCCAAGGGCCTGGCAGCCAGGTCTCCAGTCTCCCAGCACCAGAACTATGCAACCAACTCGGTTCCTCCCAGGGTAAAGACCACCTGCTCTCCCTGGGCGCCCGAGAAAAAAAAAACTGTGAAGCCTGGGAAACTGTCTGCAGGGGGCTACTGAGGCGGCTCCACTGAGGAGACAATCGGAACAATGGGAGACAAAAGCCCCTCGGAGGAAAAGGCTGGCCTTTGACGGCAGGCGGCCCACTTCAACCAAGAGAGGCGGGCACAAAGGAGGGGGCTGTGAATGGGAGGCGCGCCTGGCCTGCCCCGAGACCCCCTCCTTCCTCCCGGACCCACCTGCTCATCTCTTTCCTTGGCCTGTCGCGACAAAACAAAAGCTGAGGGCTCTCTCAACTTCCAATTAGTTTTTCAAATAAAATAATGACTGCTGGGACCTGCTGCTACTTGTGGTTTTTGAGGTGAATGCAATTATAGGGGAAAAACCGCCATGGCAACAACTCCAGGGCTCCATACCATTAACCACGGCACGAATGGCGTCCAAAAGACTCCACTTGCCCTGCAGAGGAGCTGGGAGCTTCCCACTCCCGGGAGGGTCCTACTTAAGACGGAGTGCTATTTTTCTCCCTAAAGAAATGCTCTAATCAATGGGGGACTTGTCGCTTTTAACGACAATCTCTTCTGTTTGTATTAACTTAAAGTTCACAAAGAGGCTTCCCATCCATTACTTCATTTGTTCTCTACAACAGGCCCCTGAGGAAGGCTGAGCAGGGCACACTGGCCCAGCTGGATTCAACTAGAGGTCAGATTCAGAGAGTCGCTCCAGGTCGGCAGGACGGGACTGATGGGGCGGGGAGGGAAGGCAGCACTCTCTCGAAAAGGCTGCTTTAAGACCCCAGGCCCCTCAGGCAATGCTGGGGAGGAAATGAGAGAGTTGGGGAATCAAGTGACTTGAACTAACAGGTGAATGTAGATCTGCTACCAACTGTTGACTGGGCTCCTGCTACCACCACCTAGGAAATAATAATGACAATATCTGCGCTATTGAGAGCGAACACTGACTCAATGCTAAGTGTCAGGCACTGTGGTATGTGTTGTGGCTATGGCCTCCTCTAATCCCTATAAAGCCCTCAGAGGTATGATCCCCATTTTTACTGATGGGAAACCAAGGCCCAGAGAGGTAAAGGAAGGTACAAAAGGACACACAGCTAATGGGGGAACTCCAAGCAGCTCTGACTCTAAAGCTGATGTGTCTTGTACTCCTCAGAGAAGGCCAGGCCCAGGCGCTACTGCAGTGAATCACTTGAGTGATGAATCCAGTGGATTTCACGAATTATAGGAGAGAGGCCTGCTGTCAGCTCTGGACTCCCAGACCGTCTTGGCTACAGCAGCCAGGTTCTTCCCCTACAGCACTGTTCCAGCACGAGAGCCGAGTCCCTTTAAGCGGCTTGGAGGCCAGGTGTGGTGGCTCCTGCCTGTAATCCTAGCACTTTGGGAGGGAGGGCAGATTGACTGAGCTCAGAAGTATGAGACCAGCCTGGGCAACACTGCAAAATCCCATCTCTACTAAAAATACAAAAATTAGCCCAGTGTGGTGGCATGCACCTGTAGTCCCAGCTACTCCAGAGGCTGAGGTGGGGAAATCACCTGAGCCTGGGAGGTTGAGGTTGCAGTGAGTCGTGATTGCACCACTGCATTCTGGCCTGAGTGACAGAGCAAGACCCTGTCTC
>NW_012121820.1:16551467-16580677 GCF_000951035.1 Colobus angolensis palliatus
CAGCCCTGCTCTACCCACTCCTGCTCCACACCACTGTCCACCCAGCCCTGCTCTACCCAATCCTGCTCCACACCACTGTCCACCCAGCCCTGCTCCACCCACCCCTCCTCCACACCACTGTCCACCAGCCTGGCATCCAGTCTATCTCCCAGGCCTGCACAGGTCTGGTGATAGGTGGGAAGTGTCCCTGCTCTCATCCCACATGCTGCTGGTGCTCTCTTTCCTCACCAGTCTGAGCGGCTGAGGTCCCAGCACACCTAAGTAGGAACACTAGGAGCCACCCAAGAGCAACAGGAAGCCACTATCACCCCTTCCCCTCAGAGTGGGATAAGAAACTAAAAGCAGAGGGTCCCAAAGGCATATGCCTATGGGAGCCAGGCAGATATCAGAGAAGCGCAGTTGCCAGGTGGACTGGCACAAGTGTCCTGTATATGGACACCTGTGGGGGGCGGGGCTGACAAGCTGGAGCTTGCAGGCTCCATCCAAAGGGAGGAGCTGCTGTTCAGTGTCAGCTGACTGCCACTGCTCAGGAATCAGACCCGCCAGGGACAGCCAATTTTCTCTTTCAGGAGACTCCAGAATCCAAAACCAAGATTTGTATATAAAATCTGTCTTCAAATGTTGGTAACTTACTCAATTAAAAAAAAAAACACTACAGATCACAAGTTTGCAATCTCTGGGAAGAAACTTCCTTCCCATCTTAGAGGCATCCCTATAACTGCCCACATCATCCTCTCACCTGTAGGATCCCATTCAGAACCAGCATAGAGTTTGAGAATCTTCTTTCCCTTTTTCCCAGTCAAAATCCCAATTTCTTCACTGTAGTAAGGTCCAGCTAGGTTGGGAAGCAATCTGATTCAAATAAAACAACTTCCAGCCCCCCAATTCAATAAATACTACGAGGATTACCATATTTCAAAAGTTAACTAAACATACCATGTTTCAATTAATATTAGTTTGGTGCAAGAGTAATTGCGGTTTTTGCCATTCTAGAACTAGAGGCAATGGGCCAAGGCACATAACTGTAGGTCAATCAGGAAAGATGCCAAGTGGTAAGCCGCATCAGATTTCAACTCCTTCAATCCTATGAGGTATGTAGTTATCGCTCTTTTACAGAAACACAAAAGGAGATTTACGGAGGTTAATCTACTTGCCCAAGGTCCCTCACCCTAGTAAGTGGCAACACAAGGTTTGCCTGGCTCCGAAGTCTATGCAGTTAACCATGCTATGCAGTATTAATTCTCTCTGTGCTATTGTATAACCTCATGTAATAATGGTGGCCCTAGGGCACAACTTCAAAGGGGGCATTCTTGAGATGGGTGTGGCCTTCTAGCCTAAAGTCACTCAAGTGGTCAGTGCGATGGTTTGAATTTGTGTCCCTTGGAAATTGATGTTGCAACAAATCCCCATGCAACAGTCTTTTTTTTTTTTTTTTTTGAGATGGAGTCAGGCTGGAGTGCAATGGCACGATCTCAGCTGACTGCAACCTCCCCCTCCCAGGTTCAAGCTATTCTCCTGCCTCAGCCTCCCAAGTAGCTGCGATTACAGGCGTGCACCACAATGCTCAGCTAATTTTGGTATTTTTAGTAGAGACAGGGTTTCACCATGTTGGCCAGGCTGGTCTCAAAACTCCTGACCTCAAGTGATCCGCCTGCCTCGGCCTCCTAAAAGTGCGGGATTACAGGCGTGAGCCACTGCACCCGGCCCCAAGACAACAGCCTTGAGCAGAGGTCCTAGCTGCGCAGAGGTCCTAACTGCGCAGAGATCCTAGCTGCGGTCCACCTGCACATTCCTGTTGTGTAGCTGTGTTCTTGCCAAGTCACACTCAGTATCTAACCTAACACAGAAAGATTCTCAAAAATGGGACTCAGCTCACAGAAAATGTTAAAGGGGATAAAAACCCATCCCCTTGGACCCCTAGAAGTCCAAATGGCACGTTCGGATACCAACAGGACTCCTATGCAGACAGCTGGTGCTCACTGCTGGAGAAGAAGAAAGGAAGCTGGCCTTTCCAGGCAGTTCTCAGTTCTGTTAGGAGCAAGGGGCAAGAAGAACCAATGTATAAAGGCCTGGAGAAATATGCTGGCATCAACAGCATTTCCAACTAAGTCCTCATGTCATATGCCCAAGGACCCCACCACCCAAAAGTATGAGAATAAGCTCTCAATCAGGCCTTTGTTCCTATTATTATCCTCTTTATTCCAAAACAATTACACATTTCAACTTTTCAAATGCAACATATGGGTAACTTAGGAATATTCACAGCATCCTGCACAGTGCCAGAGAAAGAGACTATCTGAGCTCACCAGGTATCTGCTCTGTGTTCGGGAAACTGAAAAACAACAAGCAAAAGTGTAACTACAATCTGGACTTTTTCTTTTTTAAATAAAGTTGTGTTTTTTTTGCATTTTTCTTTTCATACTGTGAATTGTTCTTGACTCCTTTTCTTGACATTCAGTTTTCAGAATTTCCATCCTTCTTCTGGAACTAATGTGCTGTTCTGAAAGAAAATGGAGACAAACAGAATTACTGAGGGTTTCAGTTCACAGTTACAGTTCCTAACTGGTGACAACAGAGACACCAAGGCACTCTCCTGCTCTAAGATCCCATTTATGAGGGCATCATCATTTATCTACCAAGTCTATTTATGTATGCCCCATCTCATTTTACAAAAGAACATGAGATGGCTAGTTCATAATTAAGCTGATGACAACTTAAATACAAACAACAAAACGAACTCAGTAATAACTAAGAAAGTGGTATGTGACAACATAAGGAGATAAGGTAATTCCAGGCACACCTCTCACAGTGCAACGCCAAAAACATAGTGTAAATTTCAATTAGATGAACAGAGAGGAAAGTTTAAAGAATGCTCATCAATCTCCCAGACTCTAGCTCTGGCAACCAACACGTGGCCCTTCTGTAGCTTAGATGACATCCCGACCATTCATTACAGAAACCTGCACATTCCTGCCGTGTGGCCGTGTTCTTGCCAAGTCACACTCAGCATCTAACCTAACACAGAAAGATTCTCAAAAACGGGACTCAGCTTACAGAAAGTGTTAAAGGCGATAAAAACCTATCTCCTGTATTCTCTTTTTCCCTTCTGCTGCCTTTCCCTAGACTCTAAGGAGGGATGGGGAAACACAATGAATGAAAATGACAATCTAGACAGACTGTGCAGCTGAGGAGATGGTTGCAGTGAGTAACTGATCCTGGCAGGCTCCAGCAAGCAGAGGCAGGGTTGCCGACACACACAGCATCCATCCTTCAGTGGCAGCCCTTCCTAAGGGTGAGGACTAAGGTGATAATGACCCAGTCTTGCAGAATGGCAGGCTCCAAACCCATTAATAAAGCAGTTCCAAAAGACATGCACAGGCATGGAATTAATCTTGAGGGCTGGGGTGTGCACCCCTAATTCCTTGCCAACATTCAGAGGTTCCTAGGTACACTAAAATATGTGCATTCAGAAACGTTCATGCAGAAAGGATAGCATGAGTATGAAATAAGAACAGCTGCAGGGTAGTGGCCCACAACCACCGACTGTGGCTAGAACTTATGTCCCACATTATGTCTGCTCAAATCAATGTCTGCCCTCAGATCGAGAACACTTTGCTACCAGGGGGTTTCCTTTCAAATACTAGGAAGTACCAAATGTCCAAATGATCAAATGACTTTCCTCTTCCTCAAGCAATGATTTGGGGATAGCAGGGTAGGAATTGACTTTAAAAATCAAGAGGCCGAGTAAGGTGGCTCACGCCTATAATCCCAGCACTTTTAAGGGCCAAAGCAGGAGGATTGCTTGAGCCCAGGAGCTTGAGACCAGCTTGGGCAACACAATGAGACACCATCTCTATAAAAAAAAGTTCTTTTTAATCAAGAAAAGAAAATTGAGTTAAAGAATTAAATAACTCAACATTTAGCAGAAAGGACAATTTCTGAAAGCAAATCTCAGACAGAGTGACCGTAATTTAGGATAAAATCAAATGGGCATAGCCACAGAATGGGGGTAGGAGAAGGTTGTGACTCTAAAAGGGGCACTGGGCAACTCTTTGGAGTGTGGCAATATCTATATCTTGATTGAGGTGGTGGTTACATGACTACATAGGTTTTTCAGGATTCACAGAATTGTACACTAAAAAGGGTACATTTTTCTGCAGATAAATTATAACTCCATTCAAACCTGGAAAAAACAAACAAAAACAAACAAAACAAATGCAGTTCCCTTCTGTGTTGAGGATAGGTGACCCAGCTTATGCTCACACATCCGTGGAAAGGCTCCAAATCCTATGCTTTTATTGATCTCTCCTATTTTCAGAGGATTAGAAATTAGATGGTTTTGTGACTTTGGCAGAGAAAGCCATTTCCAAGGCAAAGGATAAAAGAGAACACGACTTGAAAATTCAAATACCTCCCTCCCTTTGTTGGTCTAGGGCAGGGGTCAGCAAACTGTGCCACTCAGGCCAAATCCAGCCCACCACCTGTTTCGATGAATAAAGTTTTGTTGGAACACAGCCACGCCCATTTGTTTATACAGTCTATGGCTGCTTTCACATGACAGTGACAGAGCTGAGTAGTAGGTGCCAAGAGACCATATGGCCAGTTAAGCCTAAAATACTATCTGGCTCTTTACAGAAAACTTTTGCCAGTCCCTGGTCTAGAGGAGCAGATCAATGAAGCATCAGACACTCGCTTTCCTTCCCTCCACTTCCCTCCCATCCTCGGACTGAGATGCAGAAGGAGAATGAGTGGGATTTCACTTCACATTTTAGTCACATGGGGAGCAGCCCTTTTAACATACCCTGAGTGCTAGGAACCTGGATTCTGATGCTAGCTTTGATCTGTGGCCAGCAGTCCTTCATAATTTACAGTCTCCCCAAACCACACTCTTTAGCCCAACTAGAGATTGGTGTTATAGAAACGTCTAGAAACAGTGACAAGGTGTGCCAGGATTTGCCACGGGACCATCATTTAATGAATTTTGGATTTGTCTTATCCTCATCTCAGCTGTCCTGGAAACAGAGAGAGAGGCTTGTCTATAAATAAATAAGTACCCCATGGGATATGAGGGAGAATGAAGTCTTATACAGTCAAAGCCAGACCAAAGCTTCTCACTGCAGAGTTATCCCATCAGCTGGGCTAATTCAGGAAGCTTTTGCCCTGGTCCAGTCACAACCTCATCTAGCAACTTGAAAAGCAGCCTCAGAGTCCAGCTGTGGCGTAGGGAGGGGTGGGAGGAGCAAGTGGGCTGAAAACTAGAGAGAGAACTGACATGCATGAGGCGGGCAAGACGGGGAAGGGACCCTGCTTCTGGGATGAGTCCACCCTTCATCTTTACCGTAGTGTCCTATATTTTGCCAATCTACTGCTCTGCTCTGCAGCGATCCTGCCAAAGGAAAGAGGGTTTGAGAATCAAGAAAGGACAGCGAGGGGAGAAATCAGCTGAGGAAAGAAATGACAAACACCCAACCAGAGCTTCCATTAGGGTCACCTATTTTTCCAGGGTAGAGTTCATTCTAGGACTCACAAGGAAAGGTGGGCTTTAAGGTCGGGGAGAGGGAGGAGTTACTGATCCTTCTGGGATTCTGATAAAAACCATAGTCTCTCTCCCCAGAAAATGCATACAACTTTAGGATTCCAGATTAGGAACTCCTACTAAGCAGGATGTAAACCAAATGGTTTCTACTCAATTCTCACCTTGATTTTGTTCTTATGTTTTATTTTCATAATTTTTTTAGAGACTAGGTCTCACTATGTTGCCCAGGCTGGTCTCAAATTCCTGAGGTCAAGCGATCCTCTGGCCTTAGCCTCCCAAAGTGCTGGGATTGCAGGCATAAGCCACCATGCCTGGCAGATTTCATTCTTCTTGAGTGGGCGACTTCCAGAAAAGAAAGACCTTAGCAGAGCACAGTCTTTTGGCTCTCTGGGGGCCCAGGCAGGTGCTACAAGGGAACAGCGTTCTGCTTTGCAAAAACAACTGAGTCCTGGCTCTTTCTCAGGTACAATGCAGAGCCACCAGGAAAAGGCTACTGGAAAGTGGAAAAAATGAACCAGCCGCCACTGCTGGTGCTAAGGGAAGCTCTGGTGGGCCCTGGATTCCTACAGGAAAGCCAAGGAACACGTCTGTGCCAAGTCTCCATGGTGAAATGCTCAGAAAGTTCACAATGGAGACTCGGGCGAAGATGAGACATCTTCTCCCACCCACTGATGGTCTCCCTGAAAAAGCCTCTCTCCGATCCCAGCACCCTAACTGGCAGCCACGTTGAGGGTACACTATTGAGTTACATTCTTCCAACAAACGTCCTGGATACAAGAAAGTGGCACATCTGAAAACGATTTCCAGAGGTGAAAGCACTTCTGTTCTTTTCTTATTGGCCTTTGCGCGGCTGAAATCACTCAGGTTCTAATAAAGTCAAATCAATGAGAAACACCTTTGTGACATTTAAATTTGCCTCCAATTCTGTTTAGCAAGTCAAGCTGCCAACAAGCTGCCCATGTCAAGGTCTGTCTCACCACCCATGTGACTCTAAGGTTGTCTGGGTCCTGGGGAGGCGTAGGCTACTGAGGAGATACTCCTTGCTGGGAGCCTCTGCAAAACCTGCCTCAGCTTCTGTGGGAAATAACGCAGACCTCGTGCTTCCGGGACAAGCTCCTGGAGCTGTGAGGGTTACAGAGGAGCAACTCTCTGGGACATGTTGAGGGTGGGAAGGGCAGGGCAGGATTCTCTGTGGCAGCAGAGAATTTTTACACAGCTAACAAATTAATCTTCTGCCACATCTATGAATGCACTTTCATCTTCATAAAGCAATAATTTTCCTCCCTCATTCTATTGTATTGGGGCATAAATTACTATGGTTGTAATACATTCAAAGCTGACCACTAAGGCCCCTATTTTGACTTCAAAGTGCTTATGGCTTCTGTATTGGGCTAGGTTAAGGTGCCAGACTTGCCCCTAAGAACACAAATCATTTTGCCACCTACCCTTCAAAGAGCTAGGCTGGCAGAGCTGAGTATTTCTAACCCTACTCTAGATCCCTGGCCCATGTCCAGCCTTACCTCTTGACTGCCTGCTGGGCCAGCATCCGATTGCCAGCCAGAAACGTCACACTGCCCAAGATGGCCAGGTACTTCAAGGTCTGGAACATGTTGAGCTGAGTCCAGTACACATACATGAGCCCCAGCATAGCTGCAAGAAGAGGTGTCATGACATCCAATTAAATGAAACATAATGCTTCCCCGGGGTTGAGGAAAGTTAGGGGCAGCAACTGCTGGATCATGAAAAGGTCTCTGGTCCTACACCTTTTTCATTCCTTTGTTTCATTCCTTTGATGCCAAAAAGTAGCTAACTCAATATACTAGTCTCTCAGCTGTGGCCACCAAGAAATCCAGGGTGGCAGGCACAGTGGCTCACACCTGTAATCCCAACATTTTGGAAGGCTGAGGCAGGAGGACTGCTTGAGCTCAGGAGTTCAAGACCATCCTGGGCAAACAGTGAGACCTCATGTCTACTAAAATTCAAAAAATTAGTCAGGCATAATGGCCCATGTCTATAGTCCCAGCTACTTAGGAGGCTGAGGTAGGAAGATTGCTTGAGCCTGGGAAGTCGAGGATGCAGTGAGCTTGATCACACCACTGTACTTCAGCCTGGGTGACAGAGTGATACCTCATCTCAAACAAACAAACAAACAAAAAAACAAAAAACAAAAAAACAGGGTTAACAACTGGACTTCAGTGACCTGTGTCATGTTCCTGCTTATACCTATTTCTCTGCTTTTGTTTAAAACTCCTCTGTCATGTTACATTTAGGATTCATTTCATTTTTCAAATTCTTAACAAAAATACACAGGATATAAATAGGCCGGGCGTGGGAGTCACACCTGTAATCCTAGAACTTTGGGAGGCCAAGGCAGGAGGATCACCTGAGGTCAGGCATTCGAGACCAGCCTGACCAACATGGTGAAACCCCGTCTCTACTAAAAATACAAAATTAGCCAGGTGTGGTGGTGCATGCCTATGATCCCAGATACTTGGGAGGCTGAGGTGGGAGAATTGCCTGAACCCGGTAGGCGGAGGTAGAGGCTGCAGTGAGCCAAGATCGCACCATTGCACTACAGCCTGGGAGAGACAGAGCAAGACTCCATTTCAAAAACAAAAAATAAAAAATAAATTTAAAAAACCAGGATATAAATAACTGAATAATTTCCTTTTTTATGGGGGAAAAAAAACCCCAAAAAACTTGTAAGTATAATTTGCCACTGTGACCAGGAAGGAAGCAAGGAGGTCTCAGGAAGAAGGCTGAGTAAAAAGGGCTCAGAGCTGGGAACAGAGAGCCCTGGGGTCTGGTCCAGGCCCTGCCCTTACCAGCCGCTTAACTTCTCTGAGCCCAAATTCTCCCAACTTGTCAAAAGGGATCGTAATTCCTGCCCCAGTCACCCTCATCAGGGCTATGATGAGAATCAAATGAGAAAACGTGCACAAAAAGCACACCGGCAGGAAAAGCCACAGCTCTCAACAAATTTATATTCAGGTTTTCTTCTCGGTCTGACCCCAGAGGGCTATCATTCATATCCAGGAACTGAGCCAGAGAGAAAGGTCATCCTGTCAGTTTTGCCCAGACAGATGACTGATGAACTACAGCAGGGTTCCCAACCACTTCTGAGGTCACGGACCACTGCACCATAATAATCTGATCAAAGTCACAACTCACTCTTTCCCCAGAAAAATACAAACATTTGCCTACAATTTCAAGGGACTTATCTACACACCCCTACGGAATCTGTTTACTATGAGCATACAGATAGTGACTCCTGAAAGAGGCAAATAATTTTAAAAATATTAAGGTCAGGCCAGGCGTGGTGGCTCACACCCATAATCCTAGCACTCTGGGAGGCCAAAGGCAGGAAGACTGCTTGAGCCTAGGAGTTCATGACCAGCTCTGAACACAGCAAGACCCCATCTCTACAAAAAATACAAATATTAGCCAAATGTGGTGGCACATGCCTGGAGTCCCAACTACTCTGGAGGCTGAGGTGGGAGGATGACCTGAGTCTGGGAGTTCGAGGCTGCAGTGAGTGGTGAGTGCACCACTGCACTCCAGCATGGGTGACAGAGTAAGACCCTGTCTCAAAAAAAAAAAAAAAAAAAAATTAAAGTCACAGTGAAATGCAAGGCACCCCTGATCCAATAGCGTCAAAAGCCTCTTAAGTGATTTGTGAATTTACTATCTCGTTATGTTTAGGCTGTTGAAGTCCTCAGGTCTCCAGAGAACGATGCAGGACAGCATGTCTGACTGTGGAAAGGACTGTTTTCTATTACTGCACAGACAGAGACGCCAGCAAATGTGAAGATCGATAGGGTGGGGAAAGATAACCTTTGGAAACTGCATTAATGCTCTTCATCCAGGAAGATTGCTCAATGTAAAGATACGATAAGTGAGTAATCTCTGGAAATAAACAGGGTTATTAACTGAGGGTAAATGGTCTGCCAACAGTGGCACAGTACAATGAAGCCCAATATAATGACAGCTGTTCTAAGTGATGGACCAAACAGGTTTATCATCATATTAACTGTCCTAAAAGGCCAGGAGGAAAAGGGCAATGTTATGCTATTAAGTCATTATAGTTAATAGGTTGTGGGTCTACTTAACAGGGCTTTTGTGTGGGCAGGCTAAATGTCAGAGGAGGTTAAATGGAATTAGCAGTCTGGGGCACTTACCAGCATGTCCCAGGTGAAATATAATCGTGCTAGGAGCGAAAGTGAAGTTGGAGACATTGGCACCAATCCGGATCCACTGAATGATGGGGAGAAATAAATTTAAAAGGCATTAGAACTTACAAAGGAGGCAACACAAACCACGCCAATGCTAATCCCATCAACAGCCCCAAGGCTTCAACGTTCATGCATCCTAGAAGGACAGGGAATTCTTCCAAGTGACAACCACCCTATTATAAGCCCTCAGGAAAACTTGTTCCCTTTTTTCTTTAGAAAGGCATTCAGCACCTGCTCTCAAATGGGCTCGTGTAACTCAAACCTGAACATCATTTTTAATGATGGCAAACCCTACTGTTTTACAACAGGTGAGATCATGAAGCTGAAAGGTCAGAAACTGCATTTATAAGGTAACTGACACCCCCACTAAGTTCTCTAAGAATTGGTAAGATAAACTCGCCGGCAGCTGGTGGCATTCATGCTTTTGCTGTTGGTTCCATGTCTTTTGAAATTCTCCTCACTCAAATATAAGAACAGGTGCTCATACCCTAGGTCTGGTTTCTGAAAATCTGTCGCAAGGCTTCTAGATTTATCTAGATTTAAACAGTAATTCTTTTATTAAAAGCAACAAATTAATTAGGAACGTAGGCAACTTTCCAAAAGTAAGATCTAATGAGTGTTTTCTCAAAAGTCTCTGAGCTTTGAGGATATGCATTTATGTTTGTTTATAATTAGAAAAAAGAAAAAAACACAATTGGCTAAAAAAAAAAAATTCAAATGGTACTGAAAAGGAGAAAAGGTAAAAGTTACTTCCTCTACATTCTCCAGAATGTCCTCTCCTCACAGATGACCAACACTAACACATATCGCCTTTTAAAACTTATTTATTTATTTATTTTGACAGGGTCTCACTCTGTCACCCAGGTTAGAATGCAGGGCTCACTGCAGCCTCAACTTCCCAGGCTCATGTAATCTTCCCACCTCAGCCCCTCAAGTAGCCGAGACTACAGGCATACATCACCATTAATTTTTTTCTTTCTAATTTTCTAATTTTAGTGGAGATAGGGTCTTGCTATGTTGCCCATGCTGAACTCAAACACCTGAGCTCAAGCAATCCTCCCACCTCGGCCTCCGTGCTGGGATTATAGGCATGAGCCACCACACCTGGCCACCTTTTAAAACTTTACAGAGGATCATACTAAATACACTACCCTACCCCTTGCCTTTTTCACTCAGTAACACATCTTGGCAATCTTGTCCTATTGGCATATAAATCTATCCATTCTTTGAAAAGCTGCATATTATTCCATCATATGGACTTTAGGTTGTTTCTGGTTTTCTGCCCCAAGCAGTGCTGAAATGCACAGCCTTTGTGCTGTTTTTTATAGCTACCAGCATCGGGTCTCACTCTGTTCACACTAGATCTCATCTGAACCCCCCTACGGCATCACAGTCCATCCACTTTTGTCATTCTTAGTGGCTGTTAAGTACTTTCTTATGCCCACTTGTTAATGGGGCAGTTTATTTGGCCACTCCTCCACTGTGGGAACTTTTGGTCACTCTAAAATGTCTTAAGCATCAGTTCAGGTCACAGCTGCTGGACCCCTCTGGAGCTCTGCTGAGGCCAAACATCACTGCCTCCTTTGGAAGGAATGCATCTGCTGGGTCTGGCACCAGACGCATGCTACCCACGCTAATTACGGCCACTCACCAGAGCGAAGAGCAGAAGCAACGGTGAGAGGATCAGGGCAGTGAATGTATTGGACACCACGGTGGGGGGCCTCTTCTCAGGCTCGCGGAACAGGTGCTGCCAAAAGACACACCGAGATTTAAGAATGTGCCCTTCCCAGCTGGGGCAGCCATGTATACCAGGGACCAAAGCATCAATGTCAGTCATGAAGAGGATATGCCACCCAGAGGCTCTGGCATACTTGGCAACAAGTGGCCGCGTGGCCTTTTGCCTCTTCTCAATGCTATCTTTTGATCCCAGAGGTCTCCCTTCCACAGAGACTACATCAACCCCAGCTTACTGCTTGGCCAACCCTTTATTCCCCTCAAAGACTCACTGCCATTTAGAGGCCAGAGAATGCAAGCCATCAAGTGGCATTTGGCTAGAGCCAAAGAGGGTGCCCAGGTATACAGATGGCTTGAGTGACACGACTGAGGCAGGACTCTGGAACTCGCACCGTTTCTGGGCTCCTAGGGTGGCCCTGGCATATGCTGCTGCCCCACTTAATTGGCTAATGGTGGTAACACCATCTCTTTTTAAAACGTAACAGAGCCTCACTACAAATCTTTCCAACCATAATTCATCCCTCTTTCCCTGCACCATGGCTCTAAGGAAGCCCTAAACAAATTTCCCGCTCTCATTTCTTTTTTTTTTTTTTTTAAAGAGACAGGACCTCACTCTGTCACCCAGGCTGAAGTGCAGTAGCACCATCATAGCTCGCTGTAACCTCAAACTCCTGGGCTCAAAAGATTCTCCCGCCTTGGCCTCCCGAGTAGTTGGGAGGCTACATACAGGTATGTGCCACCACACCCAGCTTAATTTTTAAATTCTTTGTAGAGACAGAGTCTCACTAGGTCTCAAACTCCTGACCTCAAGTGATCCTCCCTCCTTGGCCCTGCAAAGTGGGATTACAGGTGTGAGCCACCATGCCTGGCCCAACTCTGATTTCCAGAGTTAAACCAGAAGGCTGGACAAGCATTCTGATGATATTTCTTGGTTTTTTTTTTTTTCCCTGAGCAATTCTACATGAATTCTCTTTACAAAGCTCACCTAGATAGTGTGACCTAGCAGAAGCAGCAATGGTGTGGGAGTCTGGAGACCTCTGTTTAGGCCCAAACTGATATGTATGGCTGTGTGACCGGGAGGGAAGTCGCTGTCCCACGCTTCACCTCAGTTTCCAGCTGGAAAACTGGGGGTGGGGAGGGTCATGACCACCCTGCTAGGCTTGTAAAGATACTCTAAAGACCAAATGAAACAGTGCATTTG
Organism: Colobus angolensis palliatus; assembly: GCF_000951035.1. Lineage (NCBI taxonomy): Eukaryota > Metazoa > Chordata > Mammalia > Primates > Cercopithecidae > Colobus > Colobus angolensis. Next base: position 16,564,171 of record NW_012121820.1, read on the forward strand.
ATTATGCTTTGTAAGCTGTAATTCATTATGCAAATAGAACTTTTTAAAAAAGATTTTTCCTCCAATGTGTCAACTTGTGCCTGCCTTTTCTGCTTGCCAATGCCCAGCCACTCCAACTCCATGATGAGACAGCCCCACTTGAGCCTCCTGTTCCTAAATTTTCACCTCTGCTCTTCTTTGCTGCTGCTATTAAAGGATTTCTAACATTATAGCAGCTGTTGCCACCTACTTCCCGGCACCCTTCATCATCATCACAATTACGCCTATCAGTTAGCTGCATTTTACATTCTTAAATAATGCTGTACCAATATGAAGAGGAGTTTTAAAAACAATTCTACTACTCTACCCTTTGGGCACTTGTTTTTTTTAAAGTGGAATGACAACAGGTAGTCTGTTTTTGACACTTCAACAACATTAATTTGTATGTAGGTTTCGAAGTACAATCAGTTCTCAAGACTGCAGAACAGTCCACTGAGTGGATCCACCTCAGTTTCCTTAACCAGTACCCAAAGGGTTTAACAATTATTGTATTTATTTTGTAAAGGGCTTTAGAAACATTTGAAAGCCTTTCTTTACTCATCTGTTACCAACTTTGATTCTCACAACAGTCCTGTGTGCAGGGCAGGACCAGGCTTGCTTATCCAAGGACTTGCCTAAGAAAGTAGAGCCCTATTCTCCCAGGTGAGTTTTCCCACCTGTCGCCCCATCAGCCCTGATTTACGCAGGAGCAGCGAGGATAAATGCTAAAACCATCTGCGCTCATAGCTAACAAGCTGTGGTCTGAGGGTTGAACCTGCTGGATGTCAGGAAAACCAGATTCAGGTTCTGATTTCATCTTCCACTCTGCTTTCTGGGGGTTAGTCACTGGACTCTTTAAACCTGTTTGCTCAGTTCAAAGATGGGGCTGCCATGTACCCTGCCTAATCCACAGGGTGTGAGGCTCAAACTATCAAATATCATAAAACAAGTTAAAGGGAGCAGAGACACAGTCCAGGGCTTTGCTGCCCTCTCTTCTCCCCCGTGTTTAGCGGATAAGCCCTTTGGGATATACCTGAATTTCCTGTTTTGGAGTGAAAAGGTTCTGGGACAAGACAGTCGAGGGAGCTTCTTCCTCAGGGAACTTGATGACCACATCAGCCTAGAAAAATAAAGACAGTCTTTAAAAGCACAGGGGCAGAGAAGTGAGTGAAACTCAATAGATAATATTCTCTGACTCCCGTCTAAGACCATAACTGAAAAAAGCTCCAGGCAGTCCCAATCACTTCTGATCCATTAGCTGACAAATTGAGGCAGTAAAAACTTCAAGAACAAAACAAGTATTTGTTGAAAATGCTTTTTAGAGCAAGACTTCTAATTTTCTGCTGGTATAGTAGCCCCATAGAGCTGCTTAATACGAAAATCCCAGCTGGTACACAGGCTGTTATAGTTGCAATCAAAACTGCTTGGTGTCCCTGGGAAGTGTGATTTAGTCACATTTGAAAAAGAGAGAAAGAAATGAGTATGTGCTCTTGTGCAAAAACAGCCTGAAGTCCAGGAGAAGAAAAGAAGTCTTGAATACCAGACGAGAAAACGCAGCTGCCCCTTTGTCTTGCAAAGTGAGTCAACCACCACTCAAAGCCTGCAATTTGGCCTCTGCTACCTTTCCAAGCTCATCACCTCCCGCTTTTGACAGGAGTCAGGTGCTCTGGCAAAACACAACCGCTCCCATCGCACTGAAAGCACCTTGAGCTTTCTGCAGGCTCTTCCCCAGTGATCAGCCCACAGCCCCAGATCTGATAAACCCTTGCCATTCTTCAACCCCTTGCTCAAATGCCCTGTCTTGCACATTTACTCTCATCACACCAATCCAAAGTGAGGCATGAAGGGAGGCACTACGTAAATGACAACATGCTACACATGGTTATTAGTTAATTAGTTAGTTGGTTATTAGTTAAAATTGTTATCAGAATTCAGATCTCATCTCTCTATGTGCTATGCCATATCTCAAAGGTCTTAACTTTCACATCTATGTAATCCCCATGGTGCCTTGCTATAATATGAAAATGGCCTTCCTGTATAATGTTTATAGAAATTCACAGATACTAGCACTCAGAACAGTAAGTTTATACTTCCTTCACTCACTTAATATTTATTAAGCACGTACCATGTTGCCAAGCCACGTGCATGACCCCAGGACTATTTATGGAGCTCACACACAGTGTCTCACCTCCCAAGCTTCTTTATCACACTATAGGAGGCACAGGCAAGGCGAAGGTGAAGAGCCCCATGCCCCTGAAAAGGAGCCACCAGTGCCTGGGGCACAGCCACTGTCACTTGAGTCGGGGTACACATTCAGGCACATACCACATTCCAGAGGATTGGGTTCTTCAAAGTAGCATCTCCAATGATTAAGTAGAGAGTGTAGGTGCCAGAGGCAGAGTCAAATTCAATCTTTCTTTCAGAGGTATCCAGTTCGAACTTGTACACGTTCTTGTTGTCCGGCTCGGCAACAAACACTACTTCCTGGCCAGTCTTCTGGTTATGGAGTCGGACGAATGTCTAGATGGAAAAATAATCCAACCTTTCATCTGAAAATTTCAAAATTCTCCCTGGGCCTAACATTGAATCCACCGGGCAGCACACAGTTAGCTCATTGTCACAGTGAGAGCTCTCAGATCTGCCAGACCTGCCCCAGAGAGTAGAAGGAGTGGCCATGCCACCCTAGTTTCTAGCTCAGAGATAACTTTTTGCTGGTACAAGGAAGTAAATTTAACTTATGGGTCCAGCCAATTCTCGACTAGTCAGAGGCTGAATGCCCAGTTTGCGGATGATTTAAGCCCTTTGCTATCGCTGCAATTTCTTTTTCCTGCCAGCCTTTTGGTCACTTTGCTGCCCAATTAACTGCTTCACCAGAGGGTGAAAAGAAGGGAAATGAGGTGGAACTGTAAGAGGTCCATTTTCAATTTCCTAGTGCCTCCAGCTAAAGATTTAGTAGAGGAGGCTTGGGTATTGATAGTAAGGCAGAGTCCTAATCAAGCAGGGCAACGCAGTTTCATGGAGAGAGCCTCAGCTTGGAAGACAGATAGATTTGCTTCCATTACTTACTAGCTGAGCAAGTTACTTAACCTCCTTGTGCTTTGATTTCTTCAACTTTATGGCAGAAAAATTAACTTCCAGATGTAGCATATCTGTGTGAAGATTTGCAATACTGTATGCTGAGCATTAGTGCAGGGAATGCTTTATGCTAGTCAACAAATAGTGGTTAATAGCAATACGATGGTAATGAGTCTAATCATTTTATCCCCCCTAATGACACAAGAAAAAGAGGTATCTGCACATTAGAAATGGATCAAAACTTGATAACCACCCAGAGCTTTTCTTTCAGGTGTTTCAAAATAAAGAATTCAACAAGGCAGGTAGGTTTACAGATCCAATTTACAGATCATAAGGCACAAGCATTAAATGAGTTGGCATGGTGACAGAGCCAGCACTGCATCTACAGAAAATACACATCTCATTTGTTAATCTATACCTGAACAACAAAGAAACACCACCAAAGCATTTAGGGAAAGGGGCCCAGAGACATGAAGCATCCCAATTACAGCAATTAGTCTTGGCCAGGAATGGAATGGGGAATCCAGATGCCAGATCTCCTTCCTATCACAGTCAACTGCAGGCGGCTGCCTGGTTCATCCCCAAAATGCCACCTCCACCTGGAAGGTCTCTAAGCCATGATTCTACAACAGAATTTTGGATGAGACAAGTATTCAGTGAAAGTTACACTTCCTCACTAACTCTCCCTGCTCTAATCTGATCCTACCATTTAGTCTTCTAATTTCTTTGTACTCTTCCTTCCCTTGTGCTATTTGGCCGGCAAATGTCATTCTGGTAAGAAGCTGGGAAATGGTAAGGGGCCAAAGTACTCAAAGGTCAGTTAGGTTTGGCTAAGGGCCCTAACCAAGCTGTCTGGAGTTTGGGAGTAGGGAGGAGAGGAGCAGAGGACTCCCGGGACTGTGGCCATAGAGGAACGCGCTCCTGGGGCACAAGTGCAACAGCTGCAGCTGCAAGAAACAGAAAGCAAGAAGGTTCCCAAGTAAATCCAGTTGCCTCTGAGGTCTGCCCTGAAGCTGCCTCAAGGCAACAAGTCTGCTGGTCCTTGCTAAAGCATCGGTACAGGGTACCCCATACCAAACTAGGTACCACATTCTTGTCTTTCAGCATTCCAAGTATTTATCTGAACCTTCCTTCACGTAACACTAAAGGCAGGTTACTCTCCATCAAGGGGGATGATAGGCAGTGTGGGAGTGCGGATGTCTGATTGGACATGGGGCCATATTAGGTTCTCGGGGGAAAGAGTGTATGGTTTGAAAATCTTTTAAATAATTTTCATTACTCTATGAAAAAAATAAAGCCTATTGCTTTCATAACACAAAGTAGGCACAAGTTAAAAGAGCTATTCTTCAGAGTCCCACAAATACAAAATCTGCTTTGGCCAGAATAAAAAAAATGCTCTGGGTCTTCTTTCGAAATTATTTCAGTATATTCCCTTATTTATTTATACATACATATATACATACATACATACGAGGTCTCACCATATTGCCCAAGCTGGTCTCCAACTCCTGGACTCAAGTGATCCTCCCACCTCAGCCTCCAAAGTGTTGGGATTACAGGCGTGAGCCACCATGCCTGGCCAGTATATTCCCTTTTTTAAATCAGAAAGAAAAAGCCTCAGGACGGATGCTGTAGCTCATGCTTATAATCCCACCACTTTGGGAGGCTGAGGCAGGCGGATCACCTGAGGTCAGGAGATGGAGAACAGCCTGGCCAACATGGTGAAACCCTGTCTCTGCTAAAAATACAAAAATTAGCTGGGCATGGTAATGCATGCCTGTAGTCCCAGCTACTCGGGAGGCTGAGGTTGCAGTGAGCTGGGATCACACCACTGCACTCCATCCTGGGTGACAGAGCGAGACTCTGTCCGAGAGAGGGAGGGAGGGAGGAAGGAAGGACCTTAATTAAGTGCAAATCTGCCTTAAGTACCTCTCCTCAATACCAGCTAATTTTTTAGAAAGTGTATCCCAGGTGAAGGATTACAACCAGTAAAAGGGTGAGAGTGTCACGTGGGAGAACCTGATGGACTGTCAGGGTTCGGTCAAGATCTGAAAGCAGGAACGTGGAATTCTCTCTAGTCCATGTTACAGACCACATTGTAAACGCTAGTATCCATTCACATTTCAGGTTAAGAGAATTGTCTAGGCGTCTTCCTGACCTGGTGAGGAGTGAGTTCAGCACCAGTGTTCACATCTACCAGCTGGAAGAACAAGGCAAAGTTCTGGTGGCTATCTGCGATGAATGTGCCCTTGGCTTTGGCTGGGTACGTCACCCTGAAAGAGGCAGATAGAGTCAGTCTTCAGAGAGGATCAATATATCTCTGAGAACAGGTGGAAAATACATACTTCACTTCATTGCCTAATCCTCCCTCTCCCATAGTAACACTTCTGTTGTGGACAGACAGATGTGGAGAACTGTCTGCAGCCTAGGGGCAAATTGGACTGATAAAGCCTGGACTGAGAAAAGTGCAGAATAAACTTCCAACAGGATCTGGGGAAATGCTGTGTGCAGATGCTTGTACCGCTGAGCTTTCAATTCAAGGACCTAAGGCTCTCAACTCCACCAAAGTCAGGCACCAGCGGAGCTCACGTGTGGCCTCTGCAGGCACAAAGGAGAGCCAGGCTGGCAGAACTGCAAGGAGAAATTATCACAGGATTGATGCCAGCAGCACATGTGAGCAAGGTAGAGAGACAAGACAGGTAGGAGACACAAAGGAAAGAAGGGTACTTTTGGCTTTGTCTTTTTCTAATGCTATATTTTTTTCCTGGACACTGTTTCAATTTACTTTTCTGCCCTGAAATTGGGTTTTAAAAAGGCAGACTTGATGAGGAAAACTTCTTTTCACAGCTATCTCCTGGGATTTTAGGGTAAGATGGCCAGGGGATAAACCAGCCAAATGGTTATAGAGCTCAGACCTGGCTTTATTTTATACTCATATTTTATATTTACTTGTAAGTAAGACCAACTCTTTATGCAGAGAATTAAACAGCAAAGTGCTCACACAGACATTACTTCAGTGGATTCTCAAACAGTGCTCTTATCTCCCATATCACTACAAAAATAGCCAAGCCAGAGACACAAAGGCCAACTCTACGTGATTTAAAAGGAACAGCTGCTTGGCTTCCAGCCTCTGGCTAACATCCCATTTTCAAAGAGCCTTAAGGGTTCACCCTACTGTCTTCTGGCCTCTATAGCTGCCCTAGTTGAGTAAAGTTGGGGTCTGGACTATACCCAGAGATCTGGATCCCCACTACGGCAGTAAGGATCTGGGGGAGGGCTGATGAGCAGGCTTCGTACAGCATTCTGGCCCAACTCTGATCAATTGTTAGTGTCTACTTAGAAGATTATGTTTAAAAAAAAGATTCTGAGGCTGTGTCTGAGTTTGGTGGGAGCAAACGCTCTATGACTTCTTAGTACTGCCTCCATGGACTTGGGAGGGGGAAATGGCAGTCCTAGTGCTGGGTATCTGCCATCTCAATTTTAAGTACCTATGAGGCTTCCAGCTAATTTCAGACCCATCATGGGCGAGAGAGACTTGCCATTAGGTCACTAAAAGCAAATTCAGGACTGTGATGATGAGATTGCACCAGAATGTAAATTAATACCTTGCTTCCTTCACTGAGGTCTTATTATTTTAAAAATTGTCATCTGAACTAAATAATATGCTTAGTGACACAGCTGACTCAGACTAACATCCTGAGGTAAGCGCTTTACCTTGTTGCGGACTGGTAATAAACAGCTTGTGCATGGACTAAACACTGGTATATACAATCTCCAAATCCACTTAGATGCCTGGCAGAATCCCTGGTGCAGGACCAGTGGAACTACAGACTCCTTAATTTAGGGTGCAAGCTGGATGGCTGCTGATACAGAAATGATGCCTGGAGGGCTCAGTGCCTAGGCATACTCCTCTTAGCTCTTGAGCCTCAGCTCCCTGAGGGATCAGGTGGCATCCCACCTACCGGGTAGTTTTGGGTGCAATGCTCTGATCCTTATCCACAGTGGAAAGATCAACATTTGTGATGCCAACTTCAGTGGAGATCTTGACTCTGAGCTAGAGGAAAATAGAGAAGACAGTTGCCAGGTCAACTGGTGGGTGTACAGGAATTCACATGCAGATATAAAGTTTTCTATTCTTCAAGGTGAGTAAAGGCATGACCCAGCCCAGTAAAGATTACTGACCCAGCCCAGTAATATTTCCAACCTCTCCCATTCCGAGCCTAAAATGTCTTTTTCTGGCTTTGGATGGACGGTATACACCAAAAAAATAAATAAATAAATAAAAGAAAGAAAAAGAAAAAAGAAAAAAAAAGTAAATCTTTTCATGTATCCTTTAAAATAAATAAGGGGAAAAATTCCTTAAGCAGTACCTTTCATTCAAATCAGTAAGAATTCGGTTCTAATTATAGCTAGGATTTATTGAGTGCTTACCATGTGAAAGGCACTGGTTTTGTAAAGACTATCTCATTTAATCCTCACAATACTGTAAGGTACTGCTTTTCAGATAAGGAAATAAAAGATGAGAGAGATGAAGCTGCTCTGCTCAAGATCAGACCGCGAGGAAGTGATCAGGCCAGTGGTGAGCTCAGGCACTCTGACTCAGAATCCACGCACTTCAGCTCCTTGTTAGACAGCCATGGTAGTTATCTGTACTGTTCTCCAAGTACTTCTCATTCTCCTTCTGAGCATGCGGTAGAATTCTACTTCCCTGCCCCCACGGAGTCAAGTGTGGCCAATGAAATGTGGGCAGAAGTGAAAGCTTTAAGAATCAATGCGTGATTCTCTCTTTTCCTCTGACATGGACACAATGTCCAGATGCTTGCTCCTTCAGCCAGGGTCCTGGAGCAAAGATATCATGAAGCAGAGCCTCCAGCTGACCACCTAAAGAATCTAGCATGGGCAAAAAATAAACCTTCGTTGTTTTAAGCCACTGAGATTGGGAGTTTGTTATAAGCACAAACCAATCCATGTTGACTCTTAAGAGTGTTTGAATTCTGTATGTCCCGTATAAACATCTTCACAAAGAGGGGCTAATGTCAATAAATAAGAAATTTTAAAATTAGATTAAAATCAATGTAAATATCCGGAAGAGACAGAAAACATGTTAGATTTCTGAATTAAAACCCAAGTTTGAATGTGCAAATTATGCAACCCCAAGGCGCTTTTATGTGCAAACAGATCTGTAAGCCTTCCAAATATTTGATAGGTTTGAATGTAACACTTAAGGAAATCCTTGCCAAATCCACCGGTTTATAGTCTAAGTCAGGATCAAGGAATAGAGATAAAGGGATGGGCAAATAATTGAAGGATAGCTTCGGCGGTTTTCTAAAATACCATATTGAGGTGTGACAACCTCAAATCAAGGGCAAAGAAGAAAAATTAAAAAGAGATAAAGATACCTATCAAGTAATTCCTTCTAATAGCCTTCTTTCCTGCCTCTATAATAACTATTTTATGACAACAGTCTCAACTATCATGTTGAATAGGGATGTTCTGTTTTGCTTTAAAAAAACTGTAAAGATTTATTACCAGAAGCTGTAAGGATATTACCATCTACATTTGAATTCATAGTCACCTATTAGCAGAATTATATTTAGGATCATTGCCTGTCATTGAGTCTAGGCAACTGGGTGAAATTATGGCAGTGGAGGAGGAGGGAAGATGGCCCATTAGGTTGAATAGACACCCCCAAGAAGGGAGCTTGGAGCCTCTACTTTGGCTGTCTGCGCTCTCTGCTGAGTTAACAGCATTACAACTCACACAAGGATCAGAACCAGAGCAAGCTTTTTTGCATAAAGCACAACCTGACAAGTACTGACATTTCTACTGGAAGACAAACTGGAATGGAAGGCTCAGGCAAAGAAGTAGCCAGAGAGGTTTGATTTGACACCCGCTGAGAACACTTTCCCTGTAGTATGTGGAGCACCAATGTGCAGGGAATACACAGAGATGGCAAGAAATCCTTCCTGTCCCATACACAAACCATAATGACAATAAATCAGGTTGCTGCTTTAATGTATGTACAAAGTGTTATGAAATATGAAAGCACAGGAGAAGGAACTGTGACCCAAGTCTGCCCATGGGTGGCCCCGACTGGGGAGTAGGAAACATTCCATAGCAAGAAGACTAAGGAGGAGGCTTGATGGGCTTAGCAGCCCTCCAATTTTGGAAGAGATAGGAGGATTAGCAACACTCTATGCTATAAAAATAATCTGTCTTCATAGTTAACTACTCTGCAATCTTCATCAACATTAACTAGATAATTCCCTCGTTATTTCTGTAACTCATTCTCTCAAGAACTCATTCATTTAATTTGTAAATGTGATCTTGAAATCATCATCCCACTGAAATGTCCATAAACAGGAGACTAGCTAAATAAAGAATGATACATGCATATTATTAATTACCATGGAGCAATTATAAAGAATAGACTAGGCCGGGCGTGGTGGCTCATGCCTGTAATCCCAGCATTTTGGGAGGCAGATCATTTGAGGTCAGGAGTTCGAGACCAGCCTGACCAACATAGCAAAACCCTGTCTTTACTAAAAATACAAAAAAATTAGCCAGACGTGGTGATGCACGCCTGTAGTCCCAGTTACTCGAGAGGCTGGGACAGGAAAATGGTTTGAACCCGGAAGGCGGAGGTTGCAGTGGGCCAAGATCACACCACTGCACTCCAGCCTGGGCAACAGAGCAAGGCTCCGCCTCAAAAGAAAAAAAAAAAAGAATTATGTAAAGTCTTCAATGTCTCCTAATGATAGTGATAAGGAAGCTATCAGCTTTTAGGTTTTCACTTAGAATCCTGGCTCTAAACGCTCAGCACTAACTTAGCCACTAAAGCCCGCTAATCAGGATCCAGCTTCGTGTGTGTTCTAAAGACATCCTGAGCATCCCCCGACAATGCAGACACATGGAGTGAGCAAAGGGCAAACTGCAGTGAACTTGCATCATTCTTGGTTTGCTCTCAGCCCTAAATTAAAAAGCCTTCCTAAGTTACAGCTTTCTTTGTTGCACATAAACACCCGTAGGGCTGTTCTTAAATAGGGAACAGTTTAAAACAAATCCTTCTGCTCCTAAAATCTCACTATAAATGGGTCTCTGGAAACACTCAAAAGAAAAGCATTTTCATGCTACTCTTTTAAAGCAAATTTAGAAATAAAAATCGTAACTTTTTCCAAAGCCCTCTTTAAAGAGTTCAGTGTAGGAACCCTGTTGATTAGCTGCTTCTTCCTTCCAACTAACACTACAGGATTCATTTTTATAATAGGAAAGGGACTTATTTCTCTACTTGAAATGCAGCTAAGCCTGCTTTACACTGACTGGATCACGCTATCCTTTCTCTGCTTGCACCACATGCCACATACATCTCAAAAAATGTTCTAATGCCAGGAAATGCAGTCTTTCTGCTGGGAGTAATAACACCCCTGTTTAGCTTATTACTGTCAAAAATGATGGTGCATTAGGGGCAATTAATGCTAATGAAAGCTTCCAAAACCCATGCTTCCCCTGACAGCCAGTCCAATGTCAACGAGGGCTATTACAGGACTTCCACAACAAACCACCGTTAATGCACTCTGACCAATGTCGAGCACCTCCTGGGAGGACAAGCAGGACCCAGTGACCTGCTCTGAGGCTCTAAGTGCGACTATTACTGAAATTACAAAGACAATTTGCATATATGGCAAAGGTCAGAGCCGACTCTCTCTCACACACACACACACACACACACCTCTAATGTAATAAGGAGGAAGAGAGAAGATTTTGTAATGCTTACTCCATCACTAGGGAGGAAAAGGACAGCAAATGGCCTCAATGGGGGCTTATTATCATTGCATGAACAACAGCTATTAGCCATTTCTGCTATTTTATACTTAGATAATTTTTCCAACAATCACAGAAACACTTGGACAAACACCAGATTTGATGTTACAAAATGCCAAGCTATTACAGTAATCAAGACGGCGTGGTATTGGCATAAGGACAAAAATACAGATTAATAAAATAGAATTATGAGTCCAGAAATCAACCCTTACATTTATGGTCAAGTGATTCCTACAAGGATGTATGTGCCAAGGCAATTCGTTAGGGAAAGCACAGTCTTTTCAACAAATGGTTCCAGGACAACTGCAAAATAAGACTGGACCCCCTACGTCACACTATACACAAAAATTAACTCACAATGAATCAGAAACCTAAGGGTAAGAGCCAAAAGTATAAAATTATTTTTATACTTTTGAACATAGCAGTAAATCTTCATAACTTTGGATTAGACAATGGTTTCTTAGACATGACACCTAAAGCACAAACAACAACAACAAAATTTTAAAACTGAACTTCATCAAAATTAAAATTTTTTATGCTTCAAAAGACAACATCATGAAAGTGAAAATACAATCTTCAGACTGCGAGAAAATATTTGCAAATCATGTACCTAATAAGGAACCTCTAACCAGAGAAATGCTTACAACTCAAGAATATAAAAAGATAATGAAAAGATAAAGACAAATAAAGATAAAGATAAATGAAAGGAAATAAGAGGTATATAGATTGTGGAAGGAAGAAAAAAAGACCAAAAACATTTTTTTCAATGGACAATGGATTTGAATAGACATTCTTCTAAAGAAGATATACAAGAAACCAATAAGCACATAAAGAGATACTCAACATTATTACCCATCAGAGAAATGGAAATCAAAACCATAACGAGATACCACTTTATACCCACTACGATGGCTAGAATCAAAAAGTCAGATAATAACAAGTGTTGGTGAGGATATAGTAAAATTGGAACCCGCATACATTGCTGGTAGAAACGTAAAATGGTACAGCTGCTTTGAAAACTTGTTAGTTTCTTGAAAAGTGAAACACTGAGTTACCATATGACGCAAGAATTCTATTCCTAAGCATATACCTAAAAGAACTGTGTTCAAACAAAAAGTTATATACAAATGTTCACAGTAGCATTACTCGTAAGAGCCAAAAAGGAGAAATACCTCAAATGTCATTAACTGATGAGTAGGTAAACAAAATGTGATATATCCATACAATGGAATATTATTTTGCCATAAAAAGAAATAAAGTGCTGGGCGCGGTGGCTCAAGCCTGTAATCCCAGCACTTTGGGAGGCCGAGACAGGCGGATCACGAGGTCAGGAGATCAAGACCATCCTGGCTAACACCGTGAAACCCCTTCTCTACTAAAAAATACAAAAAAAAAAAACTAGCCGGGCGAGGTGGCGGGCGCCTGTAGTCCCAGCTACTCCAGAGGCTGAGGCAGGAGAATGGCATAAACCCGGGAGGCGGAGCTTGTAGTGAGCTGCGATCCGGCCACTGCACTCCAGTCTGAGCGACAGAGCCAGACTCCGTCTCAAAAAAAAAAAAAAAAGAAATAAAGTACTAATACATGCTACAACATGGAAGAACCTTAAAAGTATTAGGTTAAGTGAAAAAACAAAAAAGCCAGACACAAAAGGTAACATATTGTGTCCAAAAGACTCATGGAAAAGACAGAGATGGGATCAATAGGACCTGGTAACTGACTAGAAGGTAGAAGTCACAAGAAAGGAAGGGGTTAAGAACTGTGAGGTATAAGCCTGGCATTTAAGATGGACTGGCAGTAGAGGGAAGGAGGTTTCAAGAAAAAAAAAAAAAAAAAAAAAGAACTTTCCTTTTAATATGTTCAGTTGCAAATAAGTCCTCTTAACGTAGGAAACTAACATTAAAACAATGTGGATTTGAAAGGATCAAGGCACACTCTACAATAGTTTCTATCCATAGTGAATGGACTAGGATCAGATGTCTCACGCTCAAAAGGTCAACACATGAGGTGGACAGATTCGAGTTCCAGAAAACATCTTCCTTTCTGCCAAACTTCAAATGCAAGTGTTGAATCTATCTATGGGAAGTAATGCCCCATTTTTGAAAAGGTCAAACTTTCTAGCTGTTACTTCTGTCATTAAAAGAAAGCAAGTGTCACAGGAGCCAATTTGAGGAGCTCTCCAAAGGCCAAACCTAGGATAAAATGAGCAACAAGATAAATGACAGTCATGGATCACAATGTATATAGTAAAATAAATATCCATGATGCAATTATTGTAAACATATGAATTATAGATAATATATTACATTATAAACATGTTATGATAAAGAATTATTATAGTTATAAATAAATAAATAAACAGGATAAAAAAGTTATTTTCTTACAGTATTCCAATTTTAAAAATGTAGAACCAATGAAAGAGAAAATCACCCTCTGGCAAACACCACAGTAATAACTATTACAGACAAGATCATGAAGATACTTACCGAGTCTCAAAATATTATCCTACAAGACACTTAAATACAAGCAGAAAAACAGCAACTTTACAGCAGAGAAACCTAGCACACAATCACCTTACTCAAGTGATCAAGGTTAACATTACCTGTAATGAGACATATCAACATTATATACTTCACGCTCTGAGTAGGGCAGAGCATTACTTTTGGGATAGAACTGAGGAAAACGCATGACCGGAATCTGATCATGAAGAAACATCAGACAAACACAAATTGAGAGACATTCTACAAATCGACAGCCAGTCCTCTTCAAGCGTCAAGGTCATGAAAGACAAAGAAACCATCTTAAATTGGAAGTAAGAAAGTAGAAAAATGTGTAACTCATCTTAAATAAACTTCTATCTAAAAAGATTACAATGAAAGCCACGGTGCCAGACGGGGTAAATTTCAATTAGCTGGGAAAAATACTCATGTGAACTACCTCATTCTCACAAAGCATCAGGTATATAAGGCTTTCTATCCTTAAAGCTACTTTGACCTTTAACCCAGCTAGAATTAGCTAAACATCTGAAACACAGTTATTATGAAAGATCACTGATTTTCTTTTATCCTTTACCCAAATAGCTTCATTATAGTGTTATATATGTGTCATTTGATGCTTTTTGTCATCTACTTGGCATCAAGCACTTTTCTAAACCCACCAAAGCCTATCACACAAAACACTTTAACAGTTTAAGCCTCGGTGGAATTATGGGTGATTTTTATTTTTTCCACTAACTAAATTTCAAGTAAGATAGTAATGCTAAATTATAATGGAAAATGAAAAACTTACAAATAAAATTCACTATGACCAAGTTCTTGAGTTACTGCCTTGGCTAAGTCTGTCAAACAGCAAAGATTGAATGCAGCCCTCGCTCCACATAAACGCATTAGCTTGGTTGTAGATAAAAGTCAACATACCAGACGATTAATATAGTGTCAGTTTGGCCATTTCCTTGGATATACTAACATGGCAATGGGAAGGAAAGAAAAATACCTACCTCTACGGTATTTGCAATGTAACGGTTGTCACCTTCAACTTTGACAAGGAAGTCATAATAACCACTGGAAAATTTGACGTTCATGAAGTTTAGTTCAAAAACATCCCTGTTAAGAATGACAACAGGCTTAGCAAGAACTCAGGTAGGAAAGTCATGGATATAACAAACACGAGCCACAAAATGTCTCCTGAAGACTTCAAGGCTAGCCCACTCCTTATCTTTTTGACTTCCTACCCCACTTGGGCAAACTCATGCTTATTTTATTTTATTTATTTTGAGACAGGTTGTCACTTTTATTTTTAGATAGGTTCTCACTCTGTCACCCAGGCTGGAGTATAGTGGCGCGATCACAGCTCACCACAGCCTCAAACTCCTAGGCTCAATTGATCCTCCCACCTCAGCCTCTCCAAAAGTTGGGACGGCAGGCACACCCCATCACGACCAGATAATTTTGGGGTTTTTTTGTAGAGACAGGGTCCAGAGAACAAGTGATCCACATGCCTTAGCCTCCCTAAGTGCAGGCTGGGGCATGAGCCACCGTGCCCAGTCCTCATGCTTAATCACAGATTGGAATGTGGAGAAAAGTATCTAAAATGAACACCCCTAGGTTTCCAACATTTTCTTTTCCTTTCTTACTCCCACCACTCCTAAAATTCAAACTCCTTCTGGTAGCTTTCCACAGTGTAATGTAAAATTGGGAAGTTTTTTTACAGTATGATCCCAATAATGTTTCACAATGACAACAACAAAAATGTAGAAGAAAATACTCCAAAATGTACAAAGGTTGGTGTACGATAGTATAATTGTGGCTAATTTTTTGGTATAATTTCTACCTTTCCGTGCTTATGATTAAGAAATGCATTTTCTCTCTAAAACTGAAAACTCCTGATCTCAATAACTTACAAACTAATTTAACACTTCAAAAAGTTCTATACAGGGCCAGTGGCTCACGCCTGTAATCCCAGCACTTTGGGAGGCCAAGGCAGGCGGGTCACTTTAGGTTAGGGGTTCAGAACCAGCCTGGGCAACATGGTGAAACCCCATCCCTACCACAAATAAAAAAAATTAGCCGGGCGTGGTGGCGGGTGCCTGTAATTCCAGCTAATTGGGAGGCTGAGGCAGGAGAATTCCTTGTACCTGGGAGGCAGAAGTTGCAGTGAACTGAGATCACGCCACTGCACTCCAGCCCGGGCAACAGAGTGAGACTGTCTCAAAAAAAAAAAAAAAGAAAGAAAAAGCAGTTAGCTGGGAAAAACACTAATTCATATAAAAATTGACCCTTAATTTTTTTCTTTTAGAGACAGGTCTTACTATGTTGCCCAGACTGATCTTAAGCTCCTCAGTTCAAATGATCTTCCTGCCTCAACCTCTAAGTAGCTGGGACTACAAGTACCTGCTACTGTGCCCAACTTTACCTTTAATTTTTTGTTTTTGTTTTTGAGACAGAGTCTCTCTCTGTCACCCAGGCTAGAGTGATATGGTATGATCATGGCTCACTACAGCCTAGACCTCCCAGCCTCAAGCGATCCTCCCACCTCAGCCTCCCAAGTAGCCGGAACTATAGGCGAGCCAGTAAATTGGGTCTTAGTTTTTAAAACATTACATAGCAGTAATATGCAGTCATTGAAAATCATTGTAAAGGCTGGGCATGGTGGCTCACACGTGTAATCCCAGCACTTTGGAGGCTGAGGTGGGAGGAGCACCTGAGGTCACATGCCTGTAATCCTAGCCACTCGGGATGCTGAGGCAGTTAGAGACCAGCCTGGCCAACATGATAAAACCCCATCTCTACTGAAAATACAAAAATTAGCCGGGCGTGGTGACGGGTGCCTGTAATCCCAGCTACTCGGGAGGGTGAGGTAGGAGAATCATTTGAACCTGGGAGGTGGAGATTGCAATGAGCCGAGAACACGCCATTGCACTCCAGCCTGGGCAACAAGAAGAAAACTCCATCTCAAAAAAAAAAAAAAAAATTGTAAAAGAATATTTAATCCTATAAAAAGAAGTTTGTGTTTGGGAGGCCAAGGTGGGTGGATCACGAGGTCAGGAGATTGAGACCATCCTGGCTAACACGGTGAAACCCCATCTCTACTAAAAATA
>NW_012121820.1:16580738-16596333 GCF_000951035.1 Colobus angolensis palliatus
GAGCTTGCAGTGAGCTGAGATCCGGCCACTGTACCCCAGCCTGGGCGACAGAGCGAGACTCCGCCTCAAAAAAAAATAAAAAAAGAAGTTTGTGGCACATTGTTACATATAAAGCATATCCTGATTTTTTTTTTAAATAGAGATGGAGCCTCACTCTGTCACCCAGGCTGGAGAGCAGTGGCGCCATCTCAGCTCACTGCCAACCTCTGCCGCCCGGGTTGAAGCGATTCTCTTGCCTCAGCCTCCGAAGAAGCTGGGACTATAGGCGTGTGCCACGACGTCTAATTTTTTGTATTTTTAGTAGAGACGGGTTTTCGCCATGTTGACCAGGCTGTTTTTGAACTCCTGACTTCAAGTGATCCACCCACCTCGGCCTCCCAAAGTGCTGGGATTACAGGTGTGAGCCACTACACCTGGCCCCCATCTCTAATTTTTAAAACAAATTTTTAAAAAGGCCAGGTGCAGTGGCTCACGCCTGTAATCCCAGCACTTTGGAAGGCCGAGGTGGGTGGATCACTTGAGGTCAGGAGTTCAGGATCAGCCTGGTCAACACGGTGAAACCCCACCTCTACCAAAAATACAAAAATTAGCCAGCCATGGTGACACATAACTGTAATCCCAGCTACTCGGGAGGCTGAGGCAGGAGAATCGCTTGAACCTGGGAGGCGGAGGTTGCAGCGAGCTGAGATCACACCACTGCACTCCAGCCTGGGTGACAGAGCAAGACTCTATCTCAAAAAATAAATAAACACATAAATAAATAAAAATTACAGATGGGGTCTTGCTATGTTGCCCAGGCTGGTCTCAAACTCCTGGGCTCAAGCAATCCACCTGCCTCAGTCTCCTAAAGGGCTGGGGTTACACATGTGAGCCCCATGCCTGGCCCTTAACTGAATTTTAAAAATTTATTTACATACATAGAAAAAAGACTGTCAAAAAATTATAAAATGTTAGCAAGGCCAGGCACAGTGGCTTATGCTTGTAATCTCAGCACTTAGGGAGGCCAAGGCAGGTGGGTCACCTGAGGTCAGGAGTTCGAAAGCAGCCTGGCCAACAATGGTGAAACCCTGTCTCTACTAAAAATACAAAAAATTAGCCGGGCATGGTGGCAGGCACCTGTAATCCCAGCTAGTCGGGAGGCTGAGGCAGGAGAATTGCTTGAATCCAGGAGGCAGAGTTTGTGGTGAGCTGAGATTGCACCATTGCACTCCAGTCTGGGCAACAAGAGCAAAACTCCGCCTCAAAAAAAAAAAAAGTTAGCAAAAGTTATCTCTGAATGGTAGAATTATGGGTGAGTTACATTTTCTTTTTTGTGCTTTTCTGTATTTTTCCTACAATAAACATTTATCAGAAAAAAAAATCGATAAATATTAAATTTTAAAATAGCTACTTATATCACAACGACAAGACTGAGCCAACTAGAAATAGAGAATGAAACAGTAAAACCAAATGATCTTCATTTTAAAAATCATTTTCTTATATTTAATTGTAGGCTTTTGATACCAGTAGATCAAATTTACCTAACTGAAACTTCGGTAAATTTGGTTTTATGATCATGGTGACATCCATATTAATCTGTTACACTGGCTGCAGGCTAACTTTCCAAAACAAAGAGGTCAGCACCCTGCCAAAACATGGTCAAGACTTACCCTACAGGGGTGAAGGATGTCTTCTGGAGGACAGTGGCTCTGGAAGCAACGGATTTAGCATGTTCTAGTTTAACAGTGGCCTGAGTCAGAGGCTGAGACAAAACATTGGTGACTTGCAACTGGAAATAAATAAAAAATTATTTGTTACAACAAAGGCTACAGGAGCAGAGAATTTTGTTACTGGGGTGCTTTATCTATAGGTCGTAAGCTCTGCAGGAGAGCAAACCCCCTGCTTTGGGAAATCTTCACAGACCTTGGGTCTGCTGCCTAATCCTAAAATGGATGATTACAGGTGTGAGTCACCACACCTGGTCAATATATTTCCTTCTTTCTGATTCCTTATTCTATCCACTCTGCTACAGAATCTTTAAAAGAATTTATCAGACTGGGCATGGTGGCTCATGCCTGTAATTGCAGTGCTTTGGGAGGCTGAGTCAGGAGGATCACTTGATGCCAGGAGTTCAAGACCAACGTGGGCAACATGGCAAGACCCCATTTCTACCAAAAAAAAAAAAAAAAGTTTTTTAAATTAAAAAATTAGCTGGGCATGGTGTCATGTGCTTATAGTCCCAGATACTCAGGAGATTGAGGCAGGAGAATTGCTTGAGCCCAAGAGTTAGCATGAGCTATGACTGTGCCACTATACTCCAGCCTGGGAAACAGAGGGAAATCTTGTCTCTGAAAAAGAAAAAAATAAATGTCTCAGCCAGGCTGGGTGCAGTGGCTCATGCCTGTAACTGCAGTACGTTGGAAGGCCAAGATGAGAGTGATTATCATTTAAGGCCAGGAGTTTGGGACCAGCCTGGGCAACACAGTGAGACCTTGTCTCTACCAAACAAATAAATAAATAAATCAGCCAGAAAAATACTTTAGGATGGTACCAGCAATGGGAAAATTAAAGAAATATGGATAACATTAATAGCTATCATTTGTTGAAAGTCAACTATATGCATATACCAGGCTAGGCCCTTTACATATTTTCTCCTATTAATTGTATGACACAGATCAAATAATCCTTATTGCACAGGTGAAGAAACAAGCCATAAGAGGTTAAGGGACTGCCAAAGGTCACATGGCCGGTTAAGTAGTTGAGCCAGGACTCAAACCATCTATTTAGTTTCTGAGTCAATTATTTTTCCACTTTGTCCTCTTAGCCCCTCTTGACTCACAGCAAACTATGTTCATCAGGTTACTTTCTACCCAAGTCTTTGTTGAGGGTATACGAGTTGTATGTAGGGAGAAAATGGGCAATTTTGAAGAACAGGGTACTCGCTCAGGAGGATATCTGCAGGGGCCACCAAAGTAGATCTAATGGGACAGACAGGACTGTCCTAAGTGGAAACCCAACACTTAGACATAAATAAAATGCTAATTTCTCATGAAGATCTTAGCTTATCACTGGTTCCCAAACAACAGTAACAAAATGCCTCATTTGAGATGAAAGTTCTAAGCATATTCAAGATCTGTGCATTTGCTCTGTTCAAAGAGTTAACACAAAGAAGAAATCTATGCTTACTGCTGAGTGAAAGGGAAGACTGTGCTATAAAGAGGCAAAAAGCTATCCCATCAGGACCAGGGAAGAAGAGAACAGATCAACCATAAACACCAGAATTACTTGAGAATTAAAACAGCTGTCATAAAATAATATAGTTAGAAATTTTGGGTACTGGAGGAAGTCCATGCTGCAGTGGGCCATGATCATGCCACGGCACCCCAGCCTGCATGACACAGCGAGACCCTGTCCAAAAAAACAAAACAAAACCAAAAAATACGACAAAGAAAGTTTGGTATTGGGAAATGCATTTTAGAAGCAAGACTTCTCTATACATCTGGAGTTACAGACCTAGAAATGCGATATTCCTGCACTTATTGAAAGCCTGTACTTTTTTTTTTTGAGACAGGGTCTCGCTCTGTCACCAGGCTAGAGTGCAGTGCCGCAATCTCGGCTCATTGCAACCTCCGCCTCCTGGGTTCAAGCGATTCTCCTGCCTTAGCCTCCCGAGTAGCTGGGACTACAGGTGCACGCCACCACGCCCTGCTAATTTTTGTATTCTTAGTAGAGATGGGGTTTCACCATATTGGCCAAGATGGTCTCAATCTCTTGACCTCATGATCCGCCCGCCTCGGCCTCTCAAAGTGCTGGGATTACAGGCGTGAGCCACTATGCCCAGCCAAGCCTGTACTATTTAAAATCCTCTAGGGAGAGGCCAGGCACGGTGGCTCATACCTGTAATCTCAGCACTTTGGGAGGCTAGTTCAAGGCCAGCCTGGCCAACATGGCAAAACCCCATCTCTACTAAAAATACAAAAATTAACCAGACATGGTGGTGTGTGCCTGTGATCCCAGCTACTTGGGAGACTGAGGCACAAGAATCACTTGAACTCAGGAGGTAGAGGCAGCAGTGAACCAGTCATGCCACTACTCTCCAGCCTGGGTGACAGAGCAAGACTCTGTCTCAAAAAAAGCAATAAAAATTAAAATTAAAAATCCTGTAGAAAAAGAAAAAAAATTTTTTAATAGATTTGAAGGGTTCTGTGGCTAGTTCACCCAGTGGTCATGTCTCCATTTCAAGGCTCAGGGTAATGAGCCTTGCCCTCCATTTAATGGGTATGTCCTCGTAAGGGCTACAATTGGCTGTGACCATAGTCCCGATTTCTGAAAGCCTTCCACTAGGAATAACAATCAGAGGGGCACACTTTGGGGATGAATGTCTTACCCTCAGGATAGCCTGTTCGTGAGTGTCAGAAGCAGAGCCCTCGGGCACAACCACAACTGGCACGTGGTAGCGATTATGGGAGAGCACAGCAGCCGCTGAGGCCACACTGAAGGCTTCGGAGAGGGACTCAAAGTTCTTCTTGCTGAAGACTGCATTCATCAGCTGGATGACCTGATCCTGAAAGAAACACGAAATGCAGCTGTTTCTCTTCCTCTGCTGGGAAGGTGGGAGGGCCACTGCTGTAGAAGAAAGTCACTCCTTATCTGTTTCAGGTGTTAACATGGGAGGTCTTTTGGTCATTGATCCAAATTCGTAGATGGAAAAAACACAAATATTCTGCATTTAAACTTAGAACTTGGATGTGGTTGTTTTTTTCCCATCTTCCGTTATAAACTGAAATTCATGATTTGTCAGTTATTTAATAAGTGCTTACTAGACAGGCCAGGCACGGAGACTCATGCCTATAATCCCAGCACTTTGGGAGGCCAAGGCGGGTGGATCACTTGAGGTCAGAAGTTCGAGACCAGTCTGGCCAACATAGTGAAAAACTCCATCTCTACTAAAAATACCAAAATTAGCCAGGCAAGGTGGCATGCGCCTATAACCCCATCTACTCAAGAGGCTGAGGCACGAGAACTGCTTGAACCCGGGAGGTGGAGGTTGCAGTGAGCCAAGATCGCACCACTGCACTCCAACCTGGACGACAGAGAAAGACTGTCTGAAAAAAAAAATCATAATAATGCTTACTACACAAATGCAGGGTACTTCCAGATAACTACTGAGATATGAAACTATATTATGAAATACATATAATAGTAATTATTTGTTAAATGTCTATATACACCAGGCATCATGATAGGTGCTTTACATGCATTAACTCAAAATTTAACAAAAACTATAAAAGACTGGTATTATCAATGTTTCCCAAAAAACGAAACTGAGGCTAAAGGAGGCTAAGTAACTTCTGCAAGTTACAACATTAGCAAGACCAACATTCAATTGTAGGATTGTTTGTCTCCGAAGTCCTTCTACAAGAAAATCTGTTCTTTCCTGGTTCCCATTATCCTCCCAGCTAAACTACCTTTCCTCCCAACCTACCTGTAAGCAGTACATTGAGGCAAAGTTTTTATTTATAACACCAAACGTTATAGCTAAAATGTACATTAAAAAGAAACTAAAATAACTCTCCATTAAGAACTAATGGGCTGCTTAGAGGAGAAAACTAAAAGCAGTTTTTTTAAAAAAGTGGAACCTAAAAGGCATTACTAAAATTCTGGAGGTTGTTTGCTTAGGAGGAAACATTTTCCCCTTCAATCAGTTTTGTTTTTTTAAAATCTACCATCCAACCAAAGAGCTCTCTTATTCCTGAAAGTGTTATTCACAGTCAACATGAAAGAATTTTAATTGGACCAATTACAATTTTCCATCACTAGGCTGCTGACATGTTAAAATGGGTGACTGTTCACCAGAACTGTTAAGTCAAAAGCAGTGACAGCGAAATTACTCCAGCCAAGTACCTGGTTAGCAGCAACTTGGAAATAAAGGAAGAAAATGTTTAAGTTGTATATGTACAATATCATTAATTCATCTACTTTACTGTGTATAGGACAATCAGCAAACAATCTGTACCCCAAGACCCCACACTCTTGCACTTTCACCCATAACAGAAATTAAAAGGGAGTATATTTCTAGACCTGCTACACTTAGGACAAAGGAAGAGACATAAAAAGAATGCAAACACTTGAATAACTTATTTGACCATATCCTCTGGAGAAAATATGAAATTAATTCCAATTATCCAAGACAGATAATTATTTACTTAAAGAAACTTGGCACAAAACTTGTAATGCATAAAGAAATGAAAAGTTCTCACTTAAAACACAAATCTCTCCTCCTAAAATTTAAATAAAAGCAGCTTGTATTTTAAGTACTTTAGATTAAGGGCTGGTAACTTCTCACAGACAAGGGGTACAAAGACGGTCCTACTCAAAAAGACTTCCCACATGCATTCCAACTAAAGGTTCTTTCAGGTTAACAACCTCCTCTTGAGAAAAAGAATGAACTCTTGGCGGATGTGTGATAGACACACATGCCTCTCAGTGAACTATGTCCATCAGCAAAGATTAGCTAAGATTTAGCCATTGCTGAGGATAAGGGGGAAGGGAGGAGAAGCAATTATGAGCCCAGTGAAGGATGTGAATGGGCCACCAGAGTGGAAAGCATCCAGGAGACAAGCAGAAAGGGGTATTGGGAAGAAAGGGAGACGAAACAGGAGTAATACACGTGGCTTCCTTGATATTACCTTGTGGCATGTACATACCCCATTTAAAGCAAGTGTGGTTTGTTTACACGTCTGTCTCACTAGCAACCTATTTCTTGAAGACAGGCATTACATCTCTTTCTCATTCTTAATCCCTAACTCAGGACACTGAGTGACAACATTCCAAGGTATGTCTGAACATTCCTCTCTAATAAAAGCTATCCTTAGCAGATAAAGCTGATGACCCCTTTGGGTTTCATGCCTGAAAACTGTCAGACGGGTACCTCCTTAATGGATGGCTCAGTCCCCACATGATCCATGAGCTTGTAGGTGGCAGCCACAAATAACGCTGTTGTTTCCAGTCCTTCTTCAAACTGGAGATACACGCCCCCCAGTTCATCCAGGCGAGCAACAAGGTCCTGCCATAACAAAACAGAAACATGCTGGATGTCAAGTAACAGCAGGAATGAGATGCACAAACCACTGTCAACCCCACTGCAGACAGCTTCGTGACATCTCTCACTCTAAATCTGAAGACCATCTTAGTTACTTAATACTTTCTCAAAAATGGTCCTTAGGCAGAGTAAAGTACATCAAACAGACATTTGAGGAGAGCAGTGTCTTCTGCACTTCTGGGAGGGTTCCTTCCTTGGCCCCGTGTATGCAGGCCCAAGCCCAGGAGTCATGGCAGGGAAGGCTCCAGCTACTTTGGGTGGAAGGTCAGTGGGCCAGGCTGCCGTGCACCCAGGAAGCATCATGACACAGATGGAGTCCGTGGCCATCCATCTGAATACAACCTACAAAGCATGGCGTTTCCCAGAATTTCTTAATGCACCAAAAGACAAAGAGAGACACACTGCTCTCCTAGGCAACATGACTAGGCAACCAACGTGTCTGTGAAGCATCCAGTGAAAACACCATCAGGACTGCTTGTCACCCCTGCCAGGCAGTCCATGAAAGAGGCCCCAGAGAAGCATGATATTCTGGACAAAGGCCAGGATAGAGCAATAATAAAAACCACCATCACCACGTCCTGATCACCTATTATGTAATAGGTATAAACATTGCTCAGGACACAGTACCCTAATACAAAGAACACAAGTGTGCCATGGATATAAGAAGCAATGTAACTGATCCTAACAGATCATGCATGGCTATCTGCAAGACTCTTCTACAGGGTATCAAAGATAGGAGCTGGGAAATGTATTTGGCAAAAGATTCATACCTCAATCTCCTCCACGATGCTCCTCAGATCAGCCTGCTGGGACAGGTGGGATGCTGTCTGCAGAGCCTGGACCGTTCTGGAAAGTAAAGAGTAGAACCCCAATGAATGGCAAGTCTTCTTTCATCTACACATCCCTTCCCGTACTTGGACACTTTCACAAATATCCCACTCTTGTTCTTTAGAAGTACAAGTTGGTCTCAGCCTTTAAGGAGTTTACTTATAATCCAGTTAGGACAGGTATGACAAAACCTGGAAAAGATCATCACAGCTGAGAAAGCAACCCAGGCAACAGAACTGGCAAGAAGAACAGTGGGCCGTGAGCCTTGGGCCGGGTGCAGTGGCTCACACCTGTATTCCCAGCACTTTGGGAGCCTGAAGCAGGCAAACCCCTTGAGCCCAGGAGTTCAAGACCAGCCTGGGCAACATGGTGAAACCCCATCTCTACTAAAAATACTGAAAATGAGCCAGGTGTGGTGGCATGTGCTTGTAGTCCCAACTACTTGGGAGGCTGAGGTGGGAGGATCGTTTGAGCCCAGGATGCAGAGGTTGCAGTGAGCCACTGCACTCCAGCCTGAGCAACAGAGTGAGACCCTGTCTCAGAAAAAAAAAAAAGATTGAAGTAAAATTCACATAAAATTAACCATTTTAAAGTGAACAATGCAGGGATGCTTACTATATTCACAATGTTGTGCAACCACCACCTGTCTAGTTCCCAAATATTTCCATCAGTCTAAAATAAAACCCATTGGTTGAGCATGGTGGCTCACACCTGTAATCTCAATACTTTGGGAGGCCGAGGCAGGAGGATCACTTAAGCCTGGGGGTTCGAAACCAGCCTGGGCAACATAGTGAGACCTCATCTTCACAAAAAATTTAAAAATTAGCTGGACCACTTGAGCTAGGGAGGTCAAGACTTCAGTGAGCCATGATTGCACCACTGCCCTCAGTCTAGGTGACAGAGTGAGACCCTGTCTCCAAAAAAATAGATAAACAAAACCCACTGAACAGTTTCTCCCCATTGTGTCTCCCCTTAGCCCCCCGCAACCAGTAATCCATGTTCTAGCTCTACGGATTTGCCTACTCTGCTATTTCATAGAAATGGAATCATACAATCTGCATCCTTTTATGTCTGACTTCTTTCGCTCAGCAGAATGTTTTCAAGGCTCATCCATGTTGTAGCATGTATCTGCACTTCATTCCTTTTTATGGCTTATTCATATAATTTTATCTATAATTCTGGAAGATAAGCTTTTTAAGATGGAACATGATAAGTGTATACATGTAAGACTTGTTAGATTCTATTCTCTTAAAGCAGATAATTTGGAAAATATAAATGGTGCTTTTCTGGATAAAATGGGGAAAGGAGAGGGCCCCTGGTGGTTAAACGACTGCTACTGCCACCCCTATGGTTTCCTAATTCCTAAGAGATGACTGGGCCCTTGTGTAAAACCTCCACTTACCAAGTCAATGTGTCAGGGAATGTAGAGCAAGAATCTGTCTGCTTAGGTCAAGATCATAACAATTTAGATTCTCTCCATGGGAAACTAATTCCATTAAGATGACAAGTTGGAAAACAGCAGAGACACAATTTACAGAGAGGCAAGCCCTAGAGTACTCAACGACACCTATGGGATGCTTGTTGTTATAATACACTTGAGAAAATGAAACCTGAATTTCCAAACGAGATAAAAATCACACATCTGCCCGTGATAGACGCTGTGCTCAGAAAAGAGTGTTAAGATAGCCCAGAAAGAACTTCTCAATTAAGATATCATTTTTTTCTCTTTGGAATGAGCGAGTGCCGTGTGGTAACAACCTCAGAAGTTTTAGAACGAAATTAATCCACTGAGTTTTAGAAAGTTTTGTCACTGGCTTTAATTACTTATTCCCCAGCCAGCAATTTCTTTTTCTCTAGAGCATAGTACTGTATTCAAACACTAAGAAATCAGATCTTATCTTGCTAATATATAGCAGATGATTCAGAGAGATTGATTTATGAGAGACAACAATGAGATCTTCTCAGATGGTTCATTCAAACCTACAAGTATTTTCTTGTTTTCCATTCAAGACAAGTTTACAAACATTCACTTCCTAGAAAAAGCCTATTTAAATATAGAAGGCCCACTTAGAAGAGTTCTAATTTATATCAGATTGCCTTTAATAGGGCAAATTAGTAGTAATATAAGGCATCTGACCAGTTGGATTTCACAATGATCCTAAGAGCCATTCTCCAGGTTTGCATATGAAAACACTGAGGCTTAGGGGGGCTAAACAACCCACTCAAGGTTACAGAGGTTGAGTAGAAGAGTGGATCTGAACACACTTGTTTCTACTCCAAAGCATATGTTCTTCCTACCTATAAGCTTTCTACAAGACAGCAGAAACACAAAAGTATAGTTTCGTCCTTTATTAACTCCTTTGGATACAGACCATGTGCCAGGCTCTCTAAGCACTGCAAATAAAGCTTATGGCTGGGTGTGGTGGCGCGTGATTATAATCCCAGCTACCCAGAAGGCAGAGGTGGGAGGATTGCTCAAGCCCAGGAGTTTGAGGTTGTATGATCGCATTGCACTGCAGCCTAGATGACAGAGTGAGACTCTGTCTCAAAAAAACAAAGCTTATGATCTAACATACAAATAACAACGACGAAGGAAGTAACAAACTCTCTAAGAAAGGGGACCTGTTTGTTAGGAACCTAAGAAACAAATGGCCCGGAAAAGGAACTCTGTTTCCTACATGCCCACCAAGAACCAGGCACTGCGCTAGGGTCTTCACATCTATTATCTCACTTAATCCTGTCAGGTGCTCTGATGTAAGAATTATGGGTTTCATTTTAAAGGCGAGGCTCAGAGAAGTTAGAAATTTGGCCAAAGTCACACAGCAAGGAAGGAAATAGCTGGTGTTCAAACCTAAGTCGGTCTGACTCCAAAGTGGATGTACTTCCCTTGTACTTCTTCCTGCGGTTCTGCGGTTTTGAGGAAGGGGATTTTCCTTTCTGCCTGGAGGGAAATGGGAAGCTTTTTTGTAGAAGGTCACATCAAAGTAAGGCATAGGCACTAACAGTGACATCATGGCATGAGCTGATGTTGACTGGAGAAGCATTCCCCATGAGGGATTACGAGCAGAGATCGAAATATGTCACCTGAAATCAAAGGCCCAAAAGGGCCGAGCACTGGACAAAGTGTGTACAAAATGTCAGCCCCAGAGTCACTGATGATTGACCATGTGAACATGAGGAGGGTGCGAGGATGACATAGAGGGAATGTCAACTGCCTGTGAACCCTGTCCTTAACAAAGCTTTAAGTTTAGAGAAAATCTGATTGTTAGCAAAAACACAAAAAACAAACAGAAAAACCTGAGAAACAATCTCACTGTTTTGAACGGGGGAAATGGTATCACCAAACTCTTGCTAAACAACGAACAGGATTCCAGAAATGTACTCCACACCCTCCTTCAGGGTTGCAATTAAATGGTAAACACAAATAAAATAACAACAAAATTATTGTTTTAAATGAGGAGTTTAAGTGTTTAAAAAAAAAAAAAAAACTATAACCGGCCTGGACAACACAGAGAGGCCCCATCTCCACTGAAAACAAAAAATTAGCCGGGCAGCCAGGCGCGGTGGCTCACACCTGTAATCCCAGCAATTTGGGAGGCCAAGGCAGGTGGACTGCTTGAGGTCAGGAGTTCAAGACGAGCCTGGCCAACGTGGTAAAACCCCATCTCTACTAAAAATACAAAAATTAGCCAGGCGTAGTGGCGCGCATGTAATCCTAGCCACTGAAGACGCTGAGGCAGGAGAACCGCTTGAACCCGGGAGGCGGAGGTTGCAGTGAGCTGAGATCACATCACTGCACTCTAGCCTGGGTAACAGAGTAAGACTCCATCTCAAAAAAAAAAAAAAAAATTAGCCAGGCATGGTAGTTTGCACCTGTAGTCCAGCTACTCGGGAGGCTGAGACAGGAGGATCACTTGAGCCCAGACTTCAAGGCTGCACTTCAGCCTGGGTGACAGAGTGAGATCCTGTCTCTAAATAAATAAAAATTTGAAACTACATATATTATCACTTAAGAGCTTAGCAAAAAACACCCTGGAGTTATAACATTTCCATTTATAACAAACAGGTAAGGTGCTTCTCCTTCATCTAAGCCTTTTGCAGAGTAGTAGAGTCTGATTCCTAGAATACTCCACCCTCTGAGCAACCACCTCTCCCACCAGATGCTACCTCTTACAACTTCCAGGGATCCTGGAGCCGGCACTTTGCAGAGCCTCCGTTGCCAACATGTCATCCTGCCCTGGCCAAGCCTCAACAAAACATGCATGTGGCTCCTTCTGAGTTATCTGCCCTTGCTCTAGCCCTCCAGCCTCACAAGGCAGCTGGATCTCTAGGTGATGGCATGCTCATGCTCTGGCTCAGCACTTGCCTTCTGTTTGCAAGGCGTGCAGAAGACTGCGTCCATGTGAGCTCCACGAGAACAGGGACCTTACCTGCCTTCATGCAATCATGTCTGCGGTGCCTTGCACAGCACCTGGCACACAGAAGTATTTACTGAAGTACTTGCCCAGGAAGTATTTGCTGAACCAATGAATGAGCCCTCTTAGGATAGGGCCCGAGACAAATGAAGCCTGAGAAGTGCTCGAGATGACAACTCACGCCAGCACAGTCTCCTCCTTGCTGAGACGAGCAGTAAGGGCACTGAGTGCTTCTTGGGATGCCAAGGGAAGGCCAAAGCCACTGAGAGCTGCAACTGCATGGTAGATCTGGGTAACAGATGAGTCCTCACTGACAGCTGCCAGAAGCAGATCTTTGGTCTCATTTGAAATAGAGATCTAAGAAAGAATTGGCAGACACAGAGTTTTAGAATAGGTCTTGGCATTTGTGGCAGGCATGGCAAAGACAGCATGCAGAGCAGCTGCCAAAGTCACCTCCACCTCGTGCATGCTGATCCCCCTCTAATCCCCAGATACCAGGATGAAATGTTTACAAAACCTCGGTACGACACCCCCATCTGAAAAGATGCTGACAAATTACCTTTCTACTTATACGGTTCTCCTGTGTTCAATAAAATGACTTTCCAGAAACCTTGTGTGGGGGTACACTTTGAACAGTTTTAAATGTTAAAGGGAGATGGAAAGGAAAAAATCAAGACCTCCCAGAAGAAAGGCAAAAACTGTACGAAACGGTTATTTAAAACCCTTGAAAAGTGGCCGGGCGCGGTGGCTCAAGCCTGTAATCCCAGCACTTTGGGAGGCCGAGACGGGCGGATCACGAGGTCAGGAGATCGAGACCATCCTGGCTAACACGGTGAAACCCCGTCTCTACTAAAAACTACAAAAAAAACTAGCCGGGCGAGGTGGCAGCGCCTGTAGTCCCAGCTACCCGGGAGGCTGAGGCAGGAGAATGGCATGAACCCGGGAGGCGGAGTTTGCAGTGAGCTGAGATCCGCCACAATACTCCAGCCTGGGTGACAGAGCGAGACTCCGTCTCAAAAAAAAAACAACAAAAAACAAGAAAACCCTTGAAAAGTAAAAACTTAGGAGAAACATAAACTATACTTTCTTAAGGAAAAGCAATGGACTCTCATTGTTAAAAAAAGGATTTTTGACATGACCCCTCCCCTTTAAAAATGCACCTTTTTTTTTTTTTTTTTTTAAATAGTTAAAAGTCATTGTCAGTGTAGGAACCTGGACTCACCTCACATCCTGAGAGGGCCTGGATGGCCTGGGCAGCATAGAAGAGGGAATCCACGTTGCTGGGATCAAGGTTAGATCTGATGTAGGTACATGCTTTCTACACAGCGGGGAAAAGTCAACGTTAAGTGGTGACACATGTAGTGAACCAGGAAAAGCAAAGGCATTTTTAGATAACATTCTGTCATTATAGATGACTTGGAGAAGGAGCTACATGAATTTAGTTTTTAAGTAGTTACTTTCCATAGGACACGGTTTTACCCAAAATTGCTGACTTCGTACAAACAAACAGCAATAAGTCTGAAGGCACTTGAGTCCTTCTGAACCTTAGAAAGGAAAGAAGGAAACCACTTCCTAAATCACCTGTCTGGCCATGGCCTGCGCTGGGTATTTATGAAGCTCTTCCTTTTAATGACATAACGACCCTTTGGTAGAGATTATCACTATCCCCATTTACCTAAAAAAGAAACTGGGGCTTGAAATTGGTAAGTAATCTGATGAAGGTAATAAAGCTACTAAGTGGCAGAGTCTCTTCTGATTCCAACTGTACTGGCATCTCCACTTAGATGTCACCAAGGCCAAGTCAGGCTCAACAAATCTAAAATGAGCTTAAGGCTGGGTGCAGTGGCTCACATCTGTAATCCCAGGCCTTTGGGAGGCTGAGGCAGGAGGACCGCTTGAGCTCAGGAATTCGAGACCAGACTGGGTAACATGGTAAGATCCCATCGCCACAAAAAATTCAAAAATTAGCTGAGCAGGTGGTGGGTACCTGTGGTCCCAGCTACCTGGGAGGCTGAGGTAGGAGGACTGCTTGAAGTTGAGGCTGCAGTGAGCCATGTTCATGCCACTACACTCCAGCCTGGGAGACAGAGTGAGACTCAGTCCCCAAAAAAATAAAAATAAAAAATAAAATGAGCTTAAAACCTTCTGTTTCTTCACCAGGACTTCCCAGCTCATGCACAGGTAACACCATGCATCCAGCAATCCAAACCAGAAACCTGGGAGCCATCCTTGACTTTTCCCTACCCCTCCAAGACTATCAAGTTTACCTCTTTTTCATTTCTCAGGCCCAGTCCCGCCTCTAGTGTCTGTCACTGCCTTAGGGCAGGCCCTTGCCATTTCTCACCTAGATTGTCCCAGTAATCTCCTAAGTGGTTTAAAGCCATGCAATCCATTCTGCACACTGCTTCAAGACTGATCTTCACAAAATACAAGCGTAACCGTGTTGCTTTACCTTTAAAACCCTCCAGTGGTTTCCTATTTTTCTCAGACAAGATCCAACTTCTGACACAGCATGAAAGGCCCTCATGACTGACCCTCCCTCTCCATGCTGCCTTCATCACCATAGCTCTAATTCCAACTCCAAAATCTTACCCTCCAGCCTCCTGCAGCTATACCACGCTCTTGCCATTTCACGTTTGACCCTGCTACCCACGCTGCCGGGAGCACCTTTTCTTCCTTGTCCTTCCTGCCAGCCAAACTACATCCTACCTTCAACTCTGCTCAGATGTTCACCTCTTCCAGACAGTCCTCCCAGAAGAGGCCAGGTGTCCACCCTCTCAAGTGCTCCCCCAAAGCACATACCACATCGTACTTACTAGTTCCCCCAGGGACGAGTGGCCCAAGATCACGGACTTTGTCGAATGCCCATCACAGTGACTGGCACAGAGGAAGCACATCACAAAACCCCAAAACTCCTGGTACTGCGACTCTCCTCGACTCCAAGAAACAGTATCAAAACATTAGACTACCAATATTTTGGTTGAAGTAATATAAAATTCAGCTATTCAAAAAGATGTGGTAATAGTAATAGTTAAAAGTGGGTGCTGGTTGGGCACAGTGGCTCACGCCTATAATTCTAAAACTTTAGGAAGGTGAGGCTGGAGAATCGTTTGAGGCTGTGGTGAGCTGTGATTGCACCACTGCAGTCTGGCATGGGTGGCAGGGCAACACCCTGTCTTAAAAAAAAGAAAAAGGCTGGGCGCGGTGGCACACACCTGTAATCTCAGCACTTTGGGAGGCCAAGGCGGGCGGATCACAAGGTCAGGAGATC
>NW_012121820.1:16596628-16601534 GCF_000951035.1 Colobus angolensis palliatus
CTGAGGCGGGTGGATCACCTGAGGTCAGGAGTTCGAGACCAGCCTGACCAACATAGTGAAACTCCATCTCTACTAAAACTATAAAAATTAGCCAGTGCCACTTGCCTGTAGTTCCAGCTACTCAGGAGACTGAGGCAGGAGAATCACTTGAATCCGGGAGGCGGAGGTTGCAGTGAGCTGAGATCATGCCACCGCAATCCAGCCTGGACGACAGAGTGAGACTCCTTCTCTCCTGCCACAAAAAAAAGTAGGGGGTGCTCCTGGAGAGTAGGACAGGGTGGAGGGCAGGGGCAGCATGCTGCCTTTCACTAACAGCTATTTTGTATTGTCCAGTGTTTTACTGTGTGTACATGCTATTCCAACCAAACTTTTTTTTTTTAAATTTTATGAATGAAAGTTTTTTTTTTTTTTTTTGAGACAGAGTCTTGCTCTGTTACCCAGGCTGGAGTGCAGTGGTGTGATCTTGACTCACTGCAAACTCCGCCTCCCGGGTTCACACCATTCTCCTGCCTCAGTCTCCCGAGTAGCTGGACTACAGGCACCCGCCACCACGACCGGCTAATTTTTTGTATTTTTAGTAGAGACGGGGTTTCACCATGTTAACCAGGATGATCTCGATCTCCTGATCTCGTGATCCGCCCGCTTGGGCCTCCCAAAGTGCTGGGATGAGCCACCGTGATCCGCCTAATTTTATGAATGAAATTTAAATAGAGTCTCAAAACTTTTAAAAGAGTTTCAACCAGAAGTTTTAAAGAAGCCAGAGGGAGAAAGGAAAGAAACAAAATACTTCACTTTGCATCAATTAGGGATCTGAAGAGAACAAGTGAAGCTACTCAAGGAGCCCTACCAGTGGAATGCGAGGAAGCTGAAAACGTGTGCTTTGTCGCCGTCTGGTGCTGTAACAATGGAACGACAACACTGGAGACCCCAAAACAACGACTAGGGTTACTTCTACCTCTATCATTACCTCCTTCTGAGCACTTAAAATGTGTCAAAAGCTGTTCGAAGTGCTTTACGTGCACTTCCCATTTAATCCCCAATCTATCTCATGCATCAGGCATTCTTATTACCTTAAGTTTACAGATAAGAAAACTGAGGCATTAGAAAGGCAAAGTAACCTGTCCAAAGTCGCTCAGCTTTTAACTAGGGGAACTAGAATTCCCTGGCTCCAGAATAGCCTAGCTCTGGTGTCTGAGCTATAAACCTCTACTTCTCAAGAGCCCACTAAAAACAATCTATTCTGGAGTAAGACAAGCATCATTCCTACACTTTGCAAAGACAAATCAAGGTAAGCTGGTTCAGCGTTCAGTGGCTTCAAAGCCCAAGATGTTGACAGCAGAGTTCACAGAGCAGCAGAAGCAGGGAGACCTCCCAGAACTGCTCAGCCTGCTCAGTGAGCCCACCCAGTGCTGAGGCTTCAGCCAGCCGCTCTCAGGGGCCTGGAAACTTTGACTCCAGCTGCCCTCCAACGTTCTAGACTCATCTTCCCAACTGAAGGCTGAAAACTGCCCCCTAAATGTCCACCCCCAATCTGCTTGCTTCCAACTTTCTGTGCTAATACTCCAATTAATCAAACACCCTCTTGAGCAAAAAAGAACAGCAGTGCTTTCTTCCACTGTAGGTTTTCCCCTACAACTCTCTGAACCCAATCAAACATGGAGTCCTACAGAAAAGACAGCAAATCTCTCTCATCTGCCCTCCCCTCCCCTATTTCCTCCATAAACAGCTCCCTGTTCCTCTGGCTGCCTCTCAGACTGTGCTTTGTAATCTCTTCAGACTTTGTTATTGTGATACGCTGCCCAGGCACACACTGGCTGGGGCCCCATACCAGACCCTTTCTAACTGGGCCCACTTTTCCCCAGGTGCTTCTTCCCACACTTCCCCACCCACCTCTGCTCCAGCTGCAAAAGCACCTCACTGCCCCAAAGCACAACAAGCACTTGGAAGCCTCCAGGCTTTGCACACCCTGTTCTCTCCATCTGGAAGCCCATTACCTCGTCAATCCAACTTCTCCTTAATGTATTAACAAACCTCAAGACTTATTTTAAAATACAACTTCCTGACCAGGCATGATGGCTTACGCCTATAATCCCAGCACTTTGGGAGGCTGAGGCGGGTGGATCACCTGAGGTCAGGAGTTCGAGACCAGCCTGACCAACATAGTGAAACTCCATCTCTACTAAAACTATAAAAATTAGCCAGGCATGGGGGTGTGTGCCTGTAGTCCCAGCTAGTTGGGAGGCTGAGGCAGGAGAATCGCTTGAACCCGGGAGGCGGAGGTTGCAGTGAACCGAGATCGAGCCACTGCACGCTAGCCTGGGCGACAAGGGCAAAACTTTCAAACAACAACTTCCCTCAACCCTTCTCTCCCCTCCAGTGCCACCTTCTCTCTTCCCACACAGTCACACTGCTCCAGTCTTCATGTCCTCACTTCCACTCACTCCACTTTGGCTTCTGCCCCCAGCACACCAGTGGCAACCTCCAGATTGTCAAAGCAGAGGATATTTTCCAGTGCTCATTCCTCAACGATGGACCCACCGATCACATCCTCATTGGGAAACACGCGCGCCCGTAGCCTTCTGGGATACCACCGCACCCCTCCTGGGTCTCCTACTTCTCTGGCAGCTCCTCCCTCAGTTTCAAGCTCTCCTGCTGTTTCTCAACTCCTAGGCCGGGCTCTCATCCCATTACCCCTGCCTCCCTAGGCTGTTCCATCCATGCCCATGGCTTCATCCTAAACTTCTATGCAGATAATTCTCAGACCCCTACCTCCAGCTCAGACTTCTCTCAATAGTCACTTACATGACTCAAAGGTATTTCAAGCTCACCATGGTAAAGAACAAATTCGTGATCTTTCCCAGACAAATCTCATTCTCTTCCTGTGTTGCTATCTTATGGAATGGCCCAACCACTCATCCATGCAGCAGAAGCAGAAAGGCCAGGTGTTATCTTTTGTACGCCTCCTGCATTCAATCTTGCCCTGTAGTCCCCTGCTATAGTCTGTCTTCCAAAAAGCAAGAGAGAAATCTTTCCGAAATGCAAGTTGAATCACGGTACTAGCTATTTAAAATCTATTGCTCATTGGAAACAGATCAGAACTCTTCCTGTGTGGGCCAAGGCACTATGGCTTGGCCCCAGCCTGCCTCACTCCTCTCCCTCCCTCCCACTCTGTTCCACACACCTCCTCCTTTCAATCTCAAATGTAACCCGCTCTCTATCCTCCACACAGGCTGTTCCCTCTGCCTGAAGTCCCTTCCCTCCTTCGTCTCACAGTTAACTCCTCCTCTCCCTTTAGAATTCAGATCCATCACATCTTCCTTCACTCCAGTGCCTACCACATGCCAGGTGCTGTTCTAGGAACTGGGGATACATAACAAATAAAATGGACAAAGTCCCTGCCCTTAAGGAGTAGAGAGAGATTAGGGTGATGTAGAGAGGTTTGAGTTTTGGGTTTGGGGTTTGTTTTGTTTTTGTTTGTTTTGAGACAGGGTCTTGCCCTCTCACACAGGCTGGAGTGCAGTGGCATGATCGTAGCTCACTGTAGCCTCCAACTCCTGGGCTCCAGCAATCCTCCGTCCTCAGCCTTCTGAGTAGTTGGGACTATAGGCACACACCACTATGTCGGATATTTTTTTTTACTTTTTGTAAAGACAGGGTCTCGTTTTGTTGCCCAGGCTGTTTTCAGACTCCTGGCTTCGGGCAATCCTCCTACTGCAGCCTTCCAAAGTACTAGTATTACAGGTGTGTGCCAACACACCCAGCCCAGAATGAGATCTAAATTTGGAGATTTCCTCAGGAAAGCCTTTCCTGGCAAATCAAAGTACCCTATTCTATCCCTATAAAAGCCCCCTATTTATAACAGCACATATTTCACCTTCATAAAACTTACCATTGTTACAAATATTCGTGCATGTATTTGATTACATGACTAATGCCTATCTCAGCTATTAGACAATATATTCTTAAGAGTACAGGGGCCCTCTCTCTCTCTTTATGGTTCAAGAGTAAATCCCCAGTGCCTAGCACTATACCTAGTGCATAGCAGAAACTCACTACCTATTTGCTGAATGACCAAATGAAGCCTGCACCAGCCAGCACAGATGGCAACACCCACTGTGCAAGATTTGGCAGACAGTGTGAGTGCCGGCTCCCTCTGCTGGACTCCCATAGTACTTTCCACAAACAGCCTGTCTGCCTCTTTGCACTCAGCACTATATTACCGTACTCGCATTGGATAATGAGCTCTCTTGTCTTCTCTGCATTTAGCACAATGTCTGGCACACAGCAGAGGCTCCATAAACGATTACTGCATGAAAGATTGCCTCATTCTCTGCTCTCCCCAGGAATGAACTGAGTGCCTGAGCCACAAACAAATATACTTATTACTATATGCACTCGTCATGTGCCAGGCACTATGCTAAGCACTTTATACTTATTATCTCATTTAGTGCTCACAACACTTCATAAGGGATGCATTTTTTAAAAATAATTTGTTTTCTTTTGAGACAGCGTCTTGCTTTGTTGCCCAGGCTGGAGCGCACTGGTGCCATCACAGCTAACTGCAGCCTTAAACTCCTGGGCTCAAGCGATCTCCCTGCCTTCCTGCCTCAGCCACCTAAGTAGCTAGGACTAGAGGTGCATGCCACCACGCCCAGCTAATTTCTTTCATTTTTTGCAGAAATTGGGCGGGAAGAGGGGTGGTCTCACTATGTTGCCCAGGCTGGTCTCGAACTCCTGGCTTCAAATGATCCTCCCGCCCCAGCCTCCCAAAGTGCTGGAATTACAGGCATGAGCCACTGTGCCCAGCATGTTCTTAATCTTATAAAAGGCTAAACAATGATATCCATAAAATCACCATTCTGATATGCTTATGTTTTATATAAATATAACTCAAATGAAAAATGCT
>NW_012121820.1:16601854-16603989 GCF_000951035.1 Colobus angolensis palliatus
TTTTGAGACAGGGTCTCACTCTGTCGCCCAGGCTGGAGTGTAGCAGCATGATCTCGGCTCACTGCAACCTCTGCCTCTGGGTTCAAGTGATTCTCCTGCCTCGGCCTCCCGAGTAGCTGGGATTACAGGTATGCCCACCACGTCTGGCTAACTTTTGTATTTTTAGTAGAGACAGGATTTTGCCGGCACTCACATGTTCAAGGTCAGGCTGGTCTCGAACTCCTGACCTCAAGGGATCCACCAACCTCAGCCTCCCAAAGTGCTGAGATTACAGGCCTGAGACACTGCACTCGGCCGATGCTCACACTTTGTAACAACTAAAATCAACTTTCATTCCACACTGCTGTCTCCATAGTTTCTATTCTCAGTAAACCCCATTTCTCCCAGTTTCGCTGCTAAAACCTCTTGTGAGATAATAACCAAAATCTCTCCAAAGATCAATCTGTGAGAACAATCAACAGTGTATCTAGTGGAGCCCAGGGAGTTCTCTCTACTGAGCTGAAGGCAGCAACAGCTGAGCAGGACATGCACCACTACACAGAAGTGACAGTAATGAAGACTTTCTCTCAATGGATTTATGTAGTTTGCACATCTAATGAGGAAATTCAACAGCTCTGAAACATCCATACAACCCCCTTTCTTCCATTACTTATAATGCATACACCACCTAATCAACAGAGCACATTTCATAAGCAATTAGAATGCAGTATGTGATTAACCCATTTATTTTCTGATTAGCAGGCACATTTAGAGAGCTCCCATTTTGATTGAGCTGAAGTTTTACAGTTCAAATATTTGTTAGACACCTGTGTGTCAGAGGTATGCTAAGCAGTGGGGATGACAGTCTGAAAAAACAATGTCAATCAATGTGTATCAACTGCTACTACTATTTATATATAGTCATGTTAATCACAAGGTTAATACTACATATTACCACATGCCATCAACGTGCTAACGACCCCGCACACATTACCTGTAAGCTTAGTATTATTGTCTCCATCTCACCGATGACAGAACAAACATTTTGAAAGGTTAAGGAAGCTGCACAGGTGACTCTGGTGTGAAGTTTTGAAGTTAACACCTTGAAGCCAAGCTCTCTGACTTCAGTGTCTGTATTGTAAATACAAAGCCACAGCCAGCCCAATCATGTAATTACCCCAAGTCACACTGCATGGCAGCTGTCTGGATGCCTCTCTATCTACATCTTCAGCCCTAACCAACTTCCCGCAAACTTGTGATGATGGCAGAGAATAGCTTTGGGGGTATGTCTTCAACCTAAATCTCCTACAGAACTCCAAATCACGACACAGATCAAAAGACATGAAGTGGGAGCACCTCATTCATCCGTGACCCCCTACACTGAATCCTGTGGTTCCACAAAAGTTTGAAAACCTTCAGGAGAAACTTTTCATCCTGCATTCAAATCCTGCCAAAGGTTAACATTACTATTCCAATGTTATCTCCTATACCTCACAATATAAAACCTCTAGTCAATGTGCTCTTTCTCTCTCCCCAGGGCCTCTAAAGACATCACCGAAAACCAGAGCAGAAATACGAAGCATCACTACAAAAGGCACCGCGAATACAGTGTCTGTGCCAGGCACTGTCTGAACTCACCTAAACAAAGTATAAACAGAAGCAAACCTTTTCAATGTAAGAACGAGAATAGCTACCATTTCCTTTGAGCGGCATACTGTAACTTCACTTTCTTCTTACAATGATTCAGTGAGGTAGGCTTCATAACTCCCTTTTCAGAGAGGTGGAGCCAGAATTAAAAGCTTGGATTAACTGACTCTGATGCATATACTCTTACTTTTGAGTAGAACTAATTTTATCAGGAGGTACATTCACCTTTAGGGTTTATAAGAGTGAAATCATGAGGAAAAGTCTGTTTCTTTAATAGAGTCACACACAGGAAGAAAACATTGGGCAGAAACAGAGAGCTGGTTGTTAGG
Organism: Colobus angolensis palliatus; assembly: GCF_000951035.1. NCBI lineage: Eukaryota > Metazoa > Chordata > Mammalia > Primates > Cercopithecidae > Colobus > Colobus angolensis. Next base: position 16,603,810 of record NW_012121820.1, read on the forward strand.
AAAAAATCTGAGTAAGCTGGATCTCATATAGTTGGGATCAGCAAACTTTTTCTGTAAAGGACCAGTTGGTAAATACTTCAGGCTTTTTTTTTTTTTTTTGAGACGAAGTCTGGCTCTGTCACCCAGGCTGGAGTGTGGTGGCCGGATCTCAGCTCACTGCAAGCTCCACCTCCCGGGTTT
>NW_012121820.1:16606394-16608381 GCF_000951035.1 Colobus angolensis palliatus
TTTTTTGAGACTGAGTCTCACTGTTGCCTGGGCTAGAGTGCAATGGCGCCATCTCAGCTCACTGCAACATCTGCTTCCCGGGTTCACACGATTCTCCTGCCTCAGCCTCCTGAGTAGCTGGGATTATAGGAATGCACCACCACACCCGGCTAATTTTTTCTATTTTTAGTAGAGACAGGGTTTCACTGCATTAGACAGGCTGGTCTCAAACTCCTGACCTCGTGATCCACCTGCCTTGACCTCCCAAAGTGCTGGCATTTACAGGCGTGAGCCACCACGCCCAGCCAAATATTTCTTATACTGGATTAACCTTGGTTATCCTCAAATGAGCAAGAGTTAGTTTTGAACTACCCCAAAGGAATATAGTGAGGGGATGAAGGTCCTCCTGAACCACTCTGACCACCAGGACAAAAACAGCCTTACCTTTGCATCTGGCACCTGGGCACCAAGGCTGCTGAGTCCCACGATGGAGTAGAAGGCAGATTCCAAATTTGTGAAAGGGCGATCCAGCGAGGCTTTCAGTCTCTCCACGTCATGCTTGGTGAGGTAGTGAGTGGGCGTCAGAGCCCAGGTGCTGGCTATGATTGTCAGGGCCAACAGGAAGACAGTGCTTGAACCTTGGGGGGAAACAACTATTCAGTACACTCCACACTCTTCCAAGGTGTTATACACAGTCCCAGTGATGATGTGCACCAAGATCTGAGAACCAAATCACATGGGGAAGGGTGAGGGAACCCAGGGGTTTAACCTGAGGAGAAGCCTTGGGGAGGCAGGGAGCCTGCTCTTCAACTGGTGGAAGGACAGTCCTGCCAGCAGCCTCCAGGCATCTCAAGCACAGTCCTTATCCTACTATTCCCATCTGAAAGATGTTCGTAAGTCCTTTGCCTCTAAGGACAAACCCAATCCTGAATCCTCACACTTTGCCAGCCTCTCAACCAGCTCTCCTCCCTCGTGCTTCCCACCATCTGTTGCTCTCTGGCTTCTTCTCTGTCCTCTAAAAAGACAGGTTCGTTCCTGCCCAGCATTTTTACATGCTTTCCCCTACCTCAACTTTGCTTAATTTTTACTTTCAGAATTCAGCTCAAGCACCTCTTCCTTAAGAAGCTCTCCCTAGGATTAGGTCCCCAGTACAATAAAGTAAGGAAGAACCCAGGCTCTGGGGCCAGGCTTAAATCACAGCTCTGTCATTTATTAGCAATATGCCCTTGGCGGTTATTCAACCAGCTGGTGCCTCAGTTTCCTCAAGTGTAAAGTGGGATAATAATAGTATCTAGCTCAGAAATGATTACACGAGCTAATATAGAAAGATCTGGCCAGGCCAGCACTTTGGGAGGCCAAGGCAGGTGGATCACCTGAGGTCAGGAATTTGAGGCCAGCCTGGCCAACATGGTGAAACCCCATCTCTACTAAAAATACAAAAAAATTAGCCGGGCGTGGTGGCAGGTGCCTGTAATCCCAGCACTTTGGGAGGCCCAGGAGGGCAGATCACTTGAGGTCAGGAGTTCAAGACCAGCCTAGCCAACATGATGAAACCCCAACTCTACCAAAAAATACAAAAAATTAGCCAGGTGTGGTAGTGCACACTTGTAGTCCCAGCTACCAGGGAAGCTGAGGTGGCTGGCTTGAGCCCAAGAGACAGAGGTTGCAGTAAGTCATGACCATGCCACTGCACTCCAGCCTAGCTGAGCCACACTCTGTCTCAAAAAAAAAAAAAAACTGTTCTGAATCCAGGAAGGGTTATAATCATGATGCATTTTCCTCACCAGAAGTCCAAAAACATGTATTAAAATTGCCTGATGTAGTGACTACCATTATTTAATACATGTGAGTGCCTTCTACCTTGAATTCCCTTATTATTAGTCACACACATATGGGGGCACTTAGTAAGTACACATGGTATTGAACAGTCTCACTCCCAGAGCTGAAGTAAAAGTTTCTAGATGATCTATGACTTGCTCTTCTTGACATCTCACTAAAAATAACTGAT
>NW_012121820.1:16612511-16615726 GCF_000951035.1 Colobus angolensis palliatus
TAGCCAGGCGTGGTGGTGGGCGCCTGTAATCCAAGCTACTTGGGAGACTGAGGCAGGAGAATCACTTAAACCCAGGAGGAGGAAGTTGCAGTGAGCTGAGATCGCGCCACTGCATTACAGCCTGGGCGACACAGTGAGACTCCATCTCAAAAAAAATAAATAAAAATAAATAAATAAAATAAAAGAAGAAAAAGAAAAAAATCTATCATGTGGCATATTCATCAAATGTATACTGAGCTACTATGTGCCACACACTACTTTAGGTGTTAAAAATACAGCAGGAAACAAAACTCCCATCCTCAAAGAGCTTGTATTCTAGTGGCAAAAGACATCACATGAAATAAGAACATTATTGGGCAACCTCCTTTGCGTCCCCTCCCCTTATATGGGAGCTCTGTTTTCACTCTATTTCACTCTATTAAATCCTGCAAATGCAAAAAAAAAAAAAAAGAAAGAAAGAAATAAGAACATTATTTATCACATTAGAAGGTAAAAGTGCTATGGAAAAAAATAAAGTACAGAGGAGATATTTGGGAAGGGCTGCATTTTAAACACAGTAGTCTGTAAAGGCCTAAGAAATAAACATATGGAGTATAGACCTGAAGGAGAAGCAAGTCATAAAGATATCCGGTGGGAAATTATGCTAAGAAGAAAAACCCAATATGGTCGGGCGCGGTGGCTCACACCTCTAACCCCAGCACTTTGGGAGGCCGAGGAAGAAGGATAACCTGAGGTCAGGAGCTCGAGACCAGCCTAGCCAACATGGTGAAACCCCATCTCTACTAAAAATACAAGACATGAGCCAGGCATGGTGACTTGTGCCTGTAATCCCAGCTACTCGGGAGGCTGAGGCACGAGAATCACTTGAACCGGGAAGCAGAGTGGGCAGTGAGCTGAGATCGCGCCACTACACTCCAGCCTGGGGCTCTGTCTCAAAAAAAAAGAAAAGAAAAACCAAATGCAAAGATTCTGAATCAGGAGTATGTACACATAGAGTGTTTTTGGAGATCAGCAAGGACAGTATAGCTTGAGCAAAGTAAGCAAAAGGTAAGAAGTAGATGAGGTAACAGAGGTAGCAGAGGACAGATCCAGAGGACCTCATATACCACCACAGTGAAAGCCACTGGAAAGTTTCTTTTTTTTTCTTAGATAGAGTCTCACTCTGTTGCCAGTCTGGAGTACAGTGCAGTGGTGCGATCTCAGCTCACTGCAGCCGCAGCCTCCCGGGTTCAAGCGATTCTCCTGCCTCAGCCTCCCAAGTAGCTGGGACAACAGGCACGTGCCACCATGCCCAGCTAATTTTTGTCTTTTTAGTAGAGATGGGGTTTCACCATGTTGGCCAGGATGGTCTTCATCTCTTGACCTCATGATCCGTCCGCCTCGGCCTCCCAAAGTGCTGGGATTACAGGTGTGAGCTACCGCACCTGGCTGGAAGCCAGTGGAAAGTTCTAAGCAGAGGAGTGATTTGATTTACACTCTAATGGTATTACCGTGTTGAGAATAAACAATACTGTGTGGAGAACAGACCACGCAGGTGCAAGGACAGAGTGGGGGACACCGGTTGGGAGATTACCGCCATAATCCAAGCCAGAAGATGATGGTGGCCCAAACCAGGGCAACAGCAGTGAACATGATGAGAAGTGATGAGAGTTAGTCTGGCTAGAATTCAAAGTCAAAGCCTATCAGAACTGCCAATGGACAGAAAGACCTAAGAGAAAGAGGAGTCAAGACACCAATGCTGAATCCCCAATGCTTTGTGTACAGGCAGGCACCCCATATATGAAGATCTAGTGAACGGCTGTGACTAGCATTTTCCCACCTAGACCGTAAATTCCCCTAAAACAGCACCTGTGTCAGAATCCTAATCTTCTCACTCCATGTTAATGAGAGCAGTAACTTTTCTGACTAAAAGTTGAGCACTTAGCATGTTGGGTATGCCCACGCTGTGCTGTGCTTTGCACACACCAAATCATTAAATCTTCACAACATCTAAGTAAGGTGGCTATCTTCTGCATTTCACAGACCAGGAAAGTGAGGCTCAGAAGTAGTTACCTGCCCTAGGACACATCACTGAGAATCAAACTTCAGGCAATTTGAATCCAAAGTCTGCTTTTAACCACTTTACTATTCTAAACTTCTCAAATAATGAAACGGTGAGCCACTGACTCATTCATGTGTCACCCTGGGCAAGTAAGTTCCCTTCCATGGGATTCCAACTTCTCATTTGTCAAATGGTAGTAACAAGAGTACATGCTTCCAAAGTTACGATGAGGCTACATGAGATTCCACCATGCACAGCGTCTACTCAGTAACTTCCGATGCAGTTAACTTGACCGAGTTCTTACTTAGGGCCATGCGCTGTTCTAAACTATGCACGAAGATTATTTCACTTAATAGAGCAACTCAACGAGGCAAATAACGTGACTAATTTGACTAACTTATTTTACACATGAGAAACTGAGGTGCAGAGGGGTTAGGTAACCTGCTTTGGGTAACACAATGAATACGTGGCCGACTGCAACTTTGCATTCACAGTGTCACTTCAGAACTTATGCTCCAGACTCCCAGAGAGAAGTGAGGGGTTTTCTTTGCCCCTTTCACTGAAGGGGAAACTACAGCCGAAAGGACAATCTGGCCAAAACCTCACACGGAGTAAGGGGCGGCGCCGGGACCAGAACCTTAGGCCGCCTGGCCCAGGAGCCCGCGCGAATGAAATGAATGAGTGAGGCCAGGCCTATGGCTAAGCGCGGCCGCGGTCCTCACGGCTGGGCCTCGGGGCGACCCGTAGCTCCGCGCTGCACCCCTCCCCCAGGCACCAACCCCTCCAGGTCGCGGGCACTGCTACCAGCTCGCAGCCGTCCTTCGGACCCTGGACCCGACAGCGCCCCAGCCAGAGCTTGTGCCCGTGCCCATGCCCCTGTCCCGCAGGGGAAGGGGATCCCGCCTGGCCGGCTCTCGAGCGGCGACGAGTAGCCTCCCGCGGGCGACAGCCCTCTCCCCAAAGAGTGCCAGCCGTGGGGCCCTATCGATAAGCCACGCGCAACTCCTCACCCGGCGGCGCCATTGCTCCGAGCAGGTCCCGCCGGAGTCCGAGCCGCAGGCTGACTTCCGCTCGGGAAAGTGGCTCCAAGAGCCCGCCACAGGGGACGCCAGGGACTCGCGGCAGGCTCTGCGGGCCAGGATGAGTTCTAAGCACAGGTCAGTGTCGGCGGCCC
>NW_012121820.1:16616596-16626513 GCF_000951035.1 Colobus angolensis palliatus
CCAAAGATTATCACTTGGGTTGTTAATAACTGACCTACGAGTGACCTTTTATCTGATTTGCAGAGCAATGCAGTGACTCATAGAGAACATATTAGGCCAGTTTTACAGGCTTATCGCGGAAGTGGCTCACCCAGGAACACCGCTCTAATAACTGGCGCCAGTTACTGAATGTTTACAGTATAACCCGACACTGCCGAGCGCTCTACAAACATTATTTCTTTTCTTTCCTTTGTTATTGATACGGTATCTTGCTCTGTCGCCTAGGCTGGAGTGCAGTGGTGTGATCATAGCTTACTGCAGCCTCGACATCCTGGGCTCAAGCGATCCTCCTGCCTCAGCCTCCCAAGTAGCTGGGACCGCTGCCATGCACCACCACGCCCAGCTAATCTTTTAAAATTATTTTGGGTAGATACCACATCTTACTTTGTTACCCAGGCTGGTCTGGAACTCCTGGGCTCAAACGATCCTCCAGCCTTAGCCTCCCAAAGTACTGAGATTACAGGCTAATCCCATTTTAAAGAGAAGGAAACAGATTTGAACCTAGGCAGTCTGACTCCAGAATCTGTGCTTTTAACTACAATTTTATGAACATGTAAAGTATGCACAATATAACTCTTATTAATGTTATTATTGTCCCAAATGTTATCCCACATGGGAGAGAGTCAGTTCTTTCTGTGTCTATTATAGCCACTAGCCTTATGTGGATATTTAAATTTGAATTTAAATGGATTAAAATTAAGTAAAATTGGCTGGGCGCGGTGGCTCAAGCCTGTAATCCCAGCACTTTGGGAGGCCAAGACGGGCGGATCACAAGGTCAGGAGATCGAGACCATCCTGGCTAACATGGTGAAACCCCGTCTGTACTAAAAAATACAAAAAACTAGCTGGGCGAGGTGGCGGGCGCCTGTAGTCCCAGCTACTTGGGAGCTGAGGCAGGAGAATGGCGTAAACCCAGGAGGCGGAGCTTGCAGTGAGCCGAGATCCTGCCACTGCACTCCAGCCTGGGCGACAGAGCGAGACTCGGTCTCACAAAAAAAAAAAAAAAAAAGTAAAATTTAAAATTCAGTCTCTCATTTGTACTAGCCACGTTTCAAGTGCTCAGTAGCCACAGATAGCTAGTGTATATCAGACTCAAAAGTATAGGACATCTTCATTATCGCAGAAAGTTCCATTGGGCAGTGCTGATGTAGAATATATAAAGAATTCTCCCAACTCAAGAATAATACAACCAACCAGTGGTGTGCTGGAGTTGTCTCATACTGTCTTGAGAGAGTCCGTTGTTAAATTTTCAGTAATTTTGCAAATTGGTTAAATACAGCCATTTAGAAAATTATATCAACTTAGGATGAAATAAAGTATATTGAAAACAAAACTCATTATTTCCTAATTATTTCACTACATTTTACATTTTCTGTGCTTTTGTGGTTGCTTATATCTATTGAAACTGTGTGATGGAAATATATGACGGTATGCCATTGCACATCTCTTCCCAAGGTAGTATTGGTAGCTTGATTTTGGCCATGATGGGAGTATTTACACCACAAACTCAGCATATGCAGCCAGGAATGGTGGCTGAGTCTATAATCCCAGAGCTTTTGGGAGGCTGAGGTAGGAGGATCACTTGAGTCCAGGAGTTCGAGACCTGTCTGGGCAACACAGCAAGACCCTACCTCTACAAAAAAATTTTTTAATTAGCCAGGTGTGGTGGCTCGCATCTGTGGTCCTAGTGACTAGCTGTGGGCCACAGATGGAAGCCACCACACCTGACTAATGAAAAAGAAAAAGACCAATGATAACAAATGTTGGCAAGGATGTGGAGCACAGGATCTCTGATATCCTGCTGATGGAGATGTAAAGTGGTACAACCATTTTGGAAACAGATTAACAGCTTCTTTGTTGTTGTTTGTTTGTTTTGAGACAGAGTCTCCCTCTGTCACCCAGGCTGGAGTGCAATGACACAATCTCAGTTCACTGCAACCTCCGCCTCCTGGATTCAAGCTATTCTCCTGTCTCAGCCTCCCGAGTAGCTAGGATTACAGGCGCGTGCCACCACACTGCCCGGCTAAATTTTTTTGTATTTTTAGTAGAGACAGGGTTTCACCGTGTTGGCCAGGCTGGTCTCAAACTCCTGACCTCTAGTGATCCACCCACCTCAGCCTCCTAAAGTGCTGGGATTACAGGTGTGAGCCACTGATTGTTGTTTTTTAAGAGGCAAGGTCTCTATCTGTCACTCAGGCTGGAGTACAGTGATGGAATCATAGCTCACTGCCGCCTTCAACTCCTGGACTCTAGGATCCTCTTGCCTTGGCTTCCTGAGTAACTGGGACTACAGGCACATGCCACCACCCTCAGCTAATTTTTTGTAGAGATCAGATTTTTAAAACTTTTTGTAGAGATTGGATTTTGCTGTGTTACCCAGGCGGCTTGTCTCAAACTCGTAGTCTCAGGCAATTCTTTCGCCTTAGCCTCCCAAAGGCACCGGGAATACAGGCATGAGACATAGCACGTGGCATCTTAGGTAAGCATCTTAAGAAGTCAATTATACAATCTACCACACAACACAACCATTCTGCTTCTAGAGGGTTTGTTTTTAATGAACTCATTTTTTATTAAAGAAATATATGCATACAGGACAAAGTTCAAACTTCATTGATTTGGGGTTTCCTTCCAAAATTATTTATTGGCTGGGCAATAAATTATTTATTGGCTGGGCTTACGCCTATAATCCCCAAACTTTGGGAGGCCAAAGTGGGCAGATCACCTGAGGTCAGGAGTTTGAGACTAGCCTGGCCAACATGATGAAACCCGGTCTCTACTAAAAATATAAAAATTAGCTGGGCGTGGTGGCACGCACCTGTAATCCCAGCTACTCGGGAGGCTGAGGCATGAGAATCACTTGAACCCAGGAAGCAGAGAGGTTGCAGTGAGCTGAGATTGCACCCCTGCACTCCAGCCTGGGCGACAAAGTGAGACACTGTGTCAAAAAAATATATAAAAATTAAAAATAATTTTAAAAAATGAATTCCAGAAGTAGTGTTTTTGCTTTTGTTTTTCTTCTAGAGACAAGTTCTCTCTGTCAATCAAGCTGGAGTGCAGTGGTGCCATCATAGCTCACTGCAGTCTTAAACTCCTGGGCTCAAGGGATCCTCCTGCCTCAGCCTCCTGAGTAGCTAGGACTACAGGCACACGCCACCATACCTAGCTAATTTTTTCCTTTTTTGTAGAGATGAGGTCTCACCATGTTGCCCAGGCTAGTCTCAAAGTCCTGAGCTCAAGCAGTCCTCCCTCTTCATCCTCCCAAAATGCTGAGATTACGGAGTGAGCCACCATACCCAGCCTCCATACATTTTTTTCACGTATGTCAGCATTTGTGTGTGTGTGTTTCTGTATGTATAGACACATACTTACTACTTTTGTGAAAATATTGTTTTGTTTTAATAAAAAGTGTCATATCCATTGTTTGACAGCTTGCTTTTTCATTCATTAATCTATGCTAAACATTCAGTAAATAGAGACCTGCTCAGTCATTCACTCTACCAGTAATTGTTGAGCACTTCTGTATGTCACTGTTCTAGACTCCTAGGATACATTCATGAACAAAGCAGCCAAAGATTCTTGCCCTCATGAAGTTTACATTTTAGCAGGAGGAAATAAATGACAAACAATGAACATCATAAATAAGTGAAAGATACATTGGAAGGTGTTACGTGCTATGGTAAAAAGAAAAAGAAAGGTTAAGGAGGATAGAGGGAGTCTGGCGAGGTGTTCTACCTCAATCTGGTTTTTGTGTGTGTGTTTGTTTTTTCAGATGGAGTCTTGCTGTGTCACCCAAGGTGGAGTGCAGTGGCGCAATCTCAGCTCACTGCAACTTCCACCTCCCAGTTCAAGCGATTCTCCTGCCTCAGTCTCCCGAGTAGCTGGGATTACAGGCATGCGCCACCACACCCGGCTATTTTTTGTATTTTTAGTAGAGACTCGGTTTCGCCATGTTGGCCAGGCTTGTCTCAAACTCCTGATCTCAGGTGATCTGCCCGCCTCGGCCTCCCAAAGTGCTGGGATTGTAGGCGTGAGCCACCTACACCCGACGTTGTTTTTAACAGCAGCATAGTATTTGTTACCTATCCATTCACTCCTAATGAGACTGACAACATGCTAGGTACTGGGGATACAACGGTGACCATGTAGACAAGGTTTCTCTTTAATGGAGTTTATAGCAAATGAGCAAGGTAATTGCAGGTGATGGTTAAATACTATGAAAAAAATAAGAAGGTAACTGTGGGACCAGGATGGTGGGAGCTACTTAATCTAGATTGGTGCTGAATAAATGCCTCTCTCAGTAAGTGACATTTAGGCTTTCAAATGAATGATGAGACAGAAGCAGTCCCGGAAAACTAATTTTTCACATCCTCTCTTTCTTCCTAGGATCTGTAGTCAGGAAGAAGTAGTGATCCCCTATGCCTATGACAGTGATTCAGGAAGTGTGGATTTGGAGCTGAGCAACTTAGAGACTATTAAAAAAGGCTCCAGTAGCATTGAACTGACAGGTAAAAAAGAGAAAGGACTAGAAAGCGGAGGGGAGGGGAAAAAATCTATTTTCAACTCGGGCCAAGACATATTGATTGAGTACTTGATGAGTGACCAGCCCTTGACTAGACTTTGATGATGAATTTGGTCCCTGACATTGAGACCTTAAAATACGGTTGGCAAAATAAGATGACATACATGGTTCGTGATGTCCAGGAAACTAAGGTTGGTCCTGAGTTCTGCAGAAGAGCCTGAGTGCTTGAGGGATTCTGAGGAGGGAAAGGGCAGTGTGGGATGCCTTGGAGTGGGAGGACTTCATGCAGAAGGTGGGGTCTGGATTGGGCTTCAGAATAACTTTCATTCTACAAAACATTTATTGAGTACCAGTAGCTGGGAATACAACAGTGGACATGACCGACATGGTCACTGCCCTCATAGAACTTACATTATTGTGCAGAAAAGAGACCAAAAAGAGTAAACAGACAGTCACTGAAGTAATTACAACTTGTAGTAAGCAGTATGGAAGAACAGGCTGACACCAAAAATAAGGGCAATAGGAACCTACTTGAAACTCTGGTTGTCAGAGAACACCTGTATGAGATAGCAAGCGGTATTTAAACCTAAAGGAGGCCTGAAAGATACCAGAGTAACTCATGTGAGTATAGGGAGTACTACAGATAGAGTATAGGGAGTACTACAGATAGACAGGACAGCATGTGCATGACACAGGAAGGATCCTGGTGTGTTTGAAGAACTACCTTCATTCATTCACACATTCATTCAGCAAATAATGACGCCCTCCTGTGCTCTAAGCTTAATCTAGCAGCTGGAGATACAGCATCGAACAGAACAGACACAGTATGCCTATGGATGAACAGGTAAATGGAACTCAGTGTAATCAGTGTGATGGGGCTAGGGGAGCCAGAGTGGATATAGAGCGGTTTATTAGTGACTAGGGGATACGTAGCCAAAATGGGCAAAAAGGGATACAAGAAAGGCATCCTGGAGCTCAGACTTAAAGGATGAGTAGGAGTTAGCAAGGCAAAGATAGATAAGGGAAGGTGGGGGAGAAGAAGGAGAAAAACGCAGGCAGAAGGAGCAGCCTGTGCGAAGATCAGAATGAGAACATGGCTTCAATTATTGCAATTAGTGGATGATAGGAGTATGGCAGGAAGTGGGTAGAGTTTGCAGAAGAGGCATTCAAGAAATCAAAAAGAATACAAAAGTTGAGTGGTGGCTGGGCGCGGTGGCTCACATCTGTAATCCCAGTACTTTAGGAGGCCAAGGTGGGTGGATCACCTGAGGTTAGGAGTTCAAGACTTTGCCTGGCCAACATAGCGAAACCCTGTCTCTACTAAAAATACGAAAATTAGCCGGGGGTGGTGGCATGTGCCTGTAATCCCAGCTGCTTGGGAGTCTGAGGCACAAGAATCGCTTGAACCCAGGAGGCAGAGGTTGCAGTGAGCCAAGATTGCGCCACTGTACTCCAGCCTGAGCGACAGAGTGAGACTCTGTCTCAAAAAAAAAAAAAGAATGGTAAAAATCTTCAGATGAAAGAGGTGTTAAAGGGGAAGTACTACTGGGATCAGTTCTTTGCATGTATTACCTCATTTAATTGTTATAATAACCTTGTTTTACAGATGAGGAAACAGGTTTCAGGAGGCAAACTAACTTGATAAAGGTCATACAAGTAGTAAGTGGTAGAGCCAAGATTCAAACTAGTCTCAAACTGAGATTTAAAGTCCATGCTCTTAACCAGTCTGCTACAGCTCAGTCCCAAAGGCTTTTGTAGCTTAGAAGGCCCTTAGAGAACATTGAATTTATAATTGAGAAAACTGAATCTAGGAGACAAGATGGGACTTGGTTAAGGTCATAGAGCAAGTAGTAAAGGTGAGAGCCAGAGGTACTCCCCACTAAACCTCATCACTTTACATAGTACGGAGGCATCATCCAGTGTCTTTCTTTTCAATGTTAGACTTGGACATCCCTGACGTCCCTGGACTCCATTGTGAGCCCCTGTCAGACAGCCCCAGACACATGACCCAAGAGGACCCGCTCAATGAGGCCAGTGTTGACAAGCTGATCCAGTCCATCCAGAGAGGTTTCAATGGTGAGCTAAAGGTACGCACAAGCAATTTTTATGAGTTATCCAACTTATTCCTCCATTTTAACAAATATTTTAAACATATTATTTCTCGATTATGCAAATAATTTTATATTATAGGTTATAAACATGTTTATATTTATATTTATAATACATATATTTATAAATTATACATTATGAAATTAATGTAAAAACAAAACCATAATAAAAATTAAAAACTGATCTTCTCTAATTCCAGACTCCTCGAATAACTACTGCTGACATTTTTATTTATTTTTTTTAGACTTTTTTTTTTTTTTCTGAGACAGTGTCTCACTCTATCGCCCAGGCTGGAGTGCAATGGCACGATCTCAGCTCACTGCAACCTCTGACTCCCAGGTTCAAGCGATTCTCCTGCCTCAGCCTCCTGAGTAGGTGGGATTACAGGCATGTGCCACCTTTGCCTAGCTAATTTTTGTATTTTTAGTAAAGACGGGTTTTACCATGTTGGCCAAGCAGGTCTTGAACTCCTGACCTCAAGCAGTCAACCTGCCTTGGCCTCCCAAAGTGCTGGGATTACAGGCATGAGCCACTGTGCCCAGTCCTCTATGGCTTTTAAATCCCATTCACCCAATCAACAAGTGATGAATGAATAGCTACCATTTATAAGGCACTGTGCTAGATGGAGGGAAGAAGTTGGAGTAGTAACATTACAGACTTTTCACAGATAAACAAACTGGGCTACAAACAGACCGAGACCCCGTCTCAAAAAGTATAATACTATTCAGCAATAAAAGGAGGGAACTATTGATACAACAGCAGAGATGAATCGCAGAGGCATTGTATTGAGTGAAAGAAACCAATCAGAAAAGGTTATAGACTGTATGATTCCAGTTGTGTGACATTCTTGAAAAGACAAAACCATAGTGATGGAGAACAGATCAGTGATTCCTAGGAATTAGGGTGGGGAGAGGGTGTGACTAAAAAGGGATAGCAGGAGGGAAATTTAGGGGATGATGAAACTGTTCTGTATCCTGATTGTGATGATGGTTACACATGTGTATGTGTGTGTTATAACACACGGAACCATATGCTCCCCACCAAAATCAGTTTTACTGTATGATACATTTTTAAAAATCATGTTATCACTTTGTACCACATAAATATATACAACCATAGTTTGTCAATTTACCAACACACACAGACACACATACACACACACACACAAAAAACACACACACACAGAGGCTACGCTGGAAGGAAGATGAGGGAGACTTCAGGAATGCTGGTAATAATCTGTTGCTGGCTACAGGGTGTTTTTTGGTTTGTGAAAATCCACCGAGCCATACATTTTCTTTATGTAGAATACCAATGAAAAATAAAAGTGAAACATTTAAAGCCAGCATGTTGGCCTTCACTTTTGACTTCAGCTAATCATTATACTTCATATCAGCATGGTTTTCTTTCGATTTCTTTGTAGTTAATGAAGGGCTTGGATCGCTGCAGTGAATCAAAACAAAAAAAGCCCATTCCCTGCCTTGAGCTGATTCCACAGTCAGTCAGGGAAATAGATTAATAAGAAGGTCATTATGTTGGAGGATCACAAGTGCCATGATAGCAATTTATTCATGTGGTTTGTAGATACACTTAGAAAGGACACTGGACCAGTCAGTCGCAGTGACTCATGCCTGTAATCCCAGCACTTTGGTAGGCCAAGGCGGGCGGATCACGAGGTCAGGAGTTCAACACCAGCCTGGCTAACATGGTGAAACCCTCATCTCTACTAAAGATACAAAAAATTAGCCGGGCGTGGTGGCAGGCGCCTGTAATCCCAGCTACTCGGCAGGCTGAGACAGGAGAATAGCTTGAACCTGGGAGGCGGAGGTTGCAGTGAGCCGAGATCATGCCATTGCACTCCAGCCTGGGCAACAGGGTGAGACTCTGTCTCAAAAGTAAAAAGAGAAAGGACACTGGACCCTGCTTCAGGAGCAAACTCATTCTCCAAGTCTTGAGATATATAGAGATTTTTTTTTTCTTTTTTGAGACAGTCTTGCTCTGTTGCCCAAGCTATAGTGCAGTGGCACAATTTCGGCTCACTGCAACCTCCATCTCCCAGGTTCAAGCGCACCTGTAGTCCCAACTACTCGGGAGGCTGAAGTACAAGGATCCCATGAGCCCAGGAGATGTAGACTGCAGTGAGTGGTGATCTTGCCATTGCACTCCAGCCTGGATGACAGAGTGAGACCCTGTCTTAAAAAAAAAAAAAAAAGGTTCTATGATAAATAGGTTATACATATATAATTAGAAAAAGAGGCTGGGTGCAGTGGCTTACACCTGTAATCCCAGCACTTTGGGAGGCCGAGGCAGGTGGATCATCTGAGGTCAGGAGTTCGAGACCATCCTGGCCAAGATGGTAAAACCCCATTTCTACTAAAAATACAAAAATTAGCTGGGTATGGTGGCACATGCCTATAATCCCAGCTACTTGGGAGGCTGCTGCAGGAGAATCATTTGAACCCAGGCACACCACTGCACTCCAGCCTGGGTGATAGAGCATGACTCCATCTCAAACAAAAAGAAAAAGAGAGGCCAGGTGTGGTAGTTCACACCTGTCATCCCGGCACTTTGGGAGGCCAAGGCAGGCGGGTCACTTGAGCTCAGGAGTTTGAGACCAGCCTGGGCAACATAATACAAATAATTAGCTGGATGTGGTGGTGCGTGCCTATGGTCCCAGCTACTTGGGAGGCTGAGGTGGGAGGATTGCTTGAGCCCAGGAGGTTGAGGCTGCAGTGAGCTGAGATCACACCACTGCACTCCAGCCTGGGCAACAGAGCAAGACCCTGTCTTTAAAAAATAATAATAAAAGAAAAAAGAAAAAGAGAATGTTAGTACTCAGAGATTTTATTCTTCCAATCAGAACTTGGATTTTAATAGGAAATTTTAAAGGCAAAATAATGAATTTTTAATGACATCGAAAGAACTAGAAGTAACAGAATCAGAGAGGTCACCTTTAGGAAGCTTTTTTGTTTTCGAGGCAGAGTCTCACTCTGTCACCCAGGCTGGAGTGCACTGGCGCTGTCTCAGCTCACTGCAACCTCTGCTTCCCAGGTTCAAGTGATTCTCGTGCCTCAGCCTCCCGAGTAGCTGGGACTACGGGCACGTGCCACCATGCCTGGCTACTTTTTTGTATTTTTAGTAAAGACAGGATTTCACCATGTTGGCCACTCTGGTCTGGAACTCCTGACTTCAGGTGATCTGTCCACTTTGGCCTCCCAAAATGTTGGGATTACAGGCATGAGCCACCACGCCC
>NW_012121820.1:16629463-16630815 GCF_000951035.1 Colobus angolensis palliatus
ATTATAACATATAATTATATTTTTATCATTTTTCCACAAATTCAGGGTGAACTTGAAAAGCTGACATTCCTAGGATCTCTGTCTTCTCTCAGCCGAGCTTTACCTTATGATGAAACCACAGAATCATTTATTCACAGCCACATAGCAGACATTGTGCATACCTTAAATGTAAGTATTATGACCTTATCACAAATGACTGGGATCACATAAATTCAGTGATTTGGCCGAAGCATTTTTTTAGTGGCTTCACCTATGTTATCAATTCACTTGAACTCTTCTCATATCAGTATCTCCACATGGAGGAGCAGTATTCACGGCTACCCCACACATGTAATCACCCTCGAAAACCAATTAAAAGAAGAGTAGAAAGGACAGGAACAGCATTTGAATTTCTCAGCAAGGCCAATGCTACATTTTCATGAATCAAGCAGTAGTTCCCAGACAGTCACTATAATCAAATGCATAGGTGCGGGTGACAGCCCTGCCTCTTTATAACTGTGAAACTGTAGGAAATTACTTCACTTCTCAATGCCTCAGTTTCCTCATCTATAAAACAAGAATAGCTATATCTACTTCACAGAGCTATTGTGACCATTAAATTCAAAATAAATATAAGCCATGTACCTTGGTACTTAACACACATGATGCATTTAAGAAACATGACTGTATTATTGTTATCATATTTTCTGCTATTTGTACTTACTCCAGCCACACTCTGCCACCAACTCATCCGTTCATTCACTTATTAAGTGCCTGACAGTTCCAGGAACTGTCTTGGAAATTTGGGCTACAAAGACAAAGAAGACAAAATCCCTATTTATGCAGCTAAGCAAGGTATAATAAAATGTCACAGGGACTGTGACAAGTTTAAATGGGCATATGGGGGTCACAGAGGAGAGAGTGAGTGGTCAGTTCCATGTCAAAGGATCCAGAAGGGCTTTGCAAAGGAGCTGATGCATTCAAGCAAGTACTTCTTGGTGCTTTAGTTTTCTCATCTGTGAAATGTCTCCTTTAGTTTCTCTAAAGCTTTAAAATTCTGATATTGAAATATCTTACATACTCCAGGAATATGAGTAGTTCTTTCTCATATCACAGATCTATAAGGCTGATTAGACTGATAGCTTTTATAATTCAAGGCTAACCAGCTAACAGTTTTAGTAATGGACAGTTACCAAGGATCTTCTATATCTAAGCACACTGTGGTGCTTTGATAAAGGTTACACATTTCCTGGAAACCTTAATCCTTGCCCTTGAAGGGTTTAGGATCCATCTGTAAGTAGCTACACTTCAAAAAGTAAATAGGTTGAGAACTATTCCAAATAATACATTAAGAAGAACAGGATGGGCTGGTC
>NW_012121820.1:16635440-16644998 GCF_000951035.1 Colobus angolensis palliatus
CGGTTTTATTAGAGACAGGGTTTCACAATAGAGACCAGCCCAGGCTGGTCTTGAACTCCTGACCTCAGGTGATCTGCCTGCCTCAGCCTATCAGAGTGCTGGGATGACAGGCATGAGTTCACCAAAAATTTCTAAATAAGCACATGAAAAGATGCTGTCATTGTGATTAGGGAAAGGCAAACTAAAACGGTAAGCTTCAACTATACACCTACTAAAATGGCTAAAATGAAGAAAGGCAATAGCAAATATTGGCAAGGATATGAAGCAACTAAAATTCTCATACGCTGCTGCCGGGAAAGTGAAATGACACAACCACTTTGGAAAACAATTTGGCAGTTTCTTAAAAAGTGAAACATATACTTACCATATGACCCAGCAGTTTCACTCCTAGGTAGAACAAAGCATATGTCCACACAAAGATGTATGCACAAATGTTCACAGCAGCTCTATATGTAAAAGCCAAACCCTAGAAGAAACCCAGGTGTTCATTAGCAGGTGAATGGATAAACAAATTGTGGTATTGTATATCCATATAATGGAATACTACTTGAGAATAAAAAGGAACTATTGAAATATGCTACAACTTGGAACAATCTCAAAATAGTTATGCTAAGTGAAAGAAGCCAAACATTTTAAAAAGAGGATATACTGCGTGATTCTATTTATATGAAATTTGAGAAAATGCCAACGAATCTATAGTGACAGCAGAGCAATGGTAACCTAGAGGTAGAGGTTGAATGAGGAGGAGAAGGAGCGAGGAATTACAAAGTAGCACAAAAAAACTTTTGGGAGTGATAGAAATGTTCATTCTCTTGAGGATGGTGATGGTTTCATGGATATATACATGTATCAAAAGTCATCAACCTGTATGCTTTAAATATGTAGCTTATTGTATATTGTAAAATATATACAATATGTAATGTAATATAAAAATATACAATATATACAGTATATATTGTTGAGAACTTTAATGAAAAATAAAAAGAGGCTAGGTGTGGTAGCACCTGCCTGTAGTCCCAGTCACTCTGGAGGCTGAAGCAGGAGGAACACACAAGCCCAGAAGTTGGAGGCTGTAGTAAGCTATGATCGTACTTATGAATAGCTGCACTCCAGCCTCAGGAACATAGTAAGACTCCCATCTTTAAAGAAAGAGAGAGAGAGAGGGAAAGGGAGACAGAGAGAGGGAGAGAAGGAGGAGGGAGGGAGAGAGAGACAGGGAGAGAGAAGGAGGGAGGGAGGGAAGGAAAAGGGAGAAAGAAGAGGGAGGGAGGGAAGGTAGGAACAAAGGAGAATGGAAGGAAGGAGAGAAAGAAAGAAAAAGGAAAGAAGATAAAAAAGGAAGGAAGGAAGGAGAGAAAAAGAAAGGAAAGGAAAGAGAAAAGAAAGAGAAAGAAAGGAAAGAGAAGAGAAAGAAAAAGACAAAGGAAAGAAAGAAAAGAAGAAAGAAAAAGAGGAAGGAAGGAAAGGAAGGAAGGAAGGAAAGGGAAGGGAGGCAGGCTGTGGCAACTGGGATATAGAATAAAGTGACAGCAGGATTAGGGTGAAATTAGTCCAGGTGGATCACTCGACTTTTGTTAAGACCTTTGAGACAGGCCGGGGCACAGTGGCTCACGTCTGTAATCCCAGCATTTTGGGAGGCTGAGGTGGGAGGATCACCTGATGTCAGGAGTTTGAGACCAGCCTGGCCAACATGGTGAAACCCCATCTCTGCTGAAAATACAAAAATTAGCCAGGCATGGTGGTAGGCGCCTGTAGTCCCAGCTACTCAGGAGGCTGAGGCAGGAGAATCGCTTGAACTTGGGAGGTGGAGGTTGCAGTGAGCCAAGATCACACCATTGCACTCCAGCCTGGGCGACAGATCCAGACTCTGTCTCACAAAAACAAACAAACAACAACAACAAAAGAAAGACCTTTGAGACAAAACGTCTGATTTTGTTTGGATTAGTTAGGATTCTTCAGGCAAGAAACAAAAATCACCTCTGGCTCAAGTAAGTTACAAAAAAAAGATGCTGGGATATCTCTCTTAGACTCTAAGGAAGAGGTTTAAACAAGTCTCCAGAAAAGTAAGCTCCAGGACAGCTCCAGAGGTCTCAGAGGCAGGGACTTCGCTACCATTACCATGACTCAACCCTGTAGCAACTCCTGCTTTGTGCCTGTCACTGTAAGATTCCAAATTCTGCAAGAGAAAATCTGATTGACCCAGACTGGTCTGTTCCCCACCCTGCATCAATAAGGTTTGCTTGGGGACAAGATCATATAGTAATGATATGACTTCTAGGTGTCCCAGCCTGCGTTTTGGAGGCATTTCCAGGGAGAAGGGGTGATTGCTGTGATCTGGGCAGTCACCCGGGAAGTTCCTGCTACACACATACTCTACTAACAAAAAATACCCTCTCACTTCTGAATTCCCTGTAGAGGCTAGCGTAACTGTGAACAAATAATAAACCTTCAATATCCAACTGATTAAAAAAAGAAAAGATGATTCTGGCAGAAGTATATCAAGTCAATTGAAGTCAGAGGGGATTGCAAGCCTGGGGCTTCAGCTAAGAGATGCTGCTTTCATCCACATGAAGGTGTATGGCTCCAGGAATGGAGAGTCACAGAAACCGTGTAGAGCAGGGGGTGGCTGATGCTATAACTAATGGGATGTAGGTGTTGAACAAAAGAAAAAAATCATAAATCACCTTTTTAGTGAGCCCTGGGAAAGGGAACAATTGACAACTATTAAAGGACAGGAAGCTGTGTTCTTTGCATGGGGACCACAGTGAACTGACTTTAATGCCAAAATTCTGGGGATGTTAGTGGCTGTGCCCTTGAGATAACCGGATGCAGTCGAGTAGAGCCCTGGGAGAGCTGTCAGGGCTGAGGACAGAGTCTTAGGCTTTGTCCCTTCCAGACTATAAAGCCACAAGAATAAATGCGCTCCTTGAGGAAAAAAGGAAAGAAAGCAGCAGCCCACCAGCAAGATCGGAGTCAGACCAGAGCTGGAAAGTAAGAGGAGAAAAACTCAGAGAAGGAACCGTGTAGTGTTTATTGAGCACTTACTGCATCCTGAGTTTTTTTTTGTTGTTTTTGAGATGGAGTTTCACTCTCGTTGCCCAGGCTGGAGTGCAATGGCACCATCTTGGCTCACTGCAACCTCTGCGTCCTGAGTTCAAGCGATTCTCCTGCCTCAGCCTCCCTAGTAGCTGGGACTACAGGCACACACCACCATGCCTGGCTAATTTTTGTACTTTTAGATGAGACGGGTTTTCACCATATTGGCCAGGCTGGTCTCGAACTCCTGACCTCAGGTGATTCACCTGCCTCAGCCCCCCAAAGGGCTTGGATTACAGGCGTGATCCACCGCGCCTGGCCTGCATCCTAAGTTCCTAGTGAGATCTTTTTGGTTGCAGGTAAGAGAAATCCTCTAGAAGCAGCTGAAACACAAAAGGTGAGATTTGTTCTAAGGATCACCAAGTGTTTCCCAGAACTCCTTGACAGGAGGAGCAGCCTGACCCAGGAAGGGAATGAATCTAGAAAATAAATAGCTTCCACATATTCAAGGAGAACTTTCAATCTCTTGTTTTTGCTCCTTTGTATGAATTTCCATTTCTTCTCTCTCTCTCTCTCTCTCCCTCCCCCGACCCCATCTCCCTCTCCTCCATCTTCTCTCCCCAAAATTGGCCCTCTCAGTTGCCTTATCCATAGGGACAAGTGCTTCCAAATTTTAAATTTTTTCCTTTAGAAGACCGTCCAGACTGAGATTGAAGCTCTGTGTCCCAATTCCAGATTCCAGAGAGAATCTAATAGACCTTGGTGTCTACTCTGGACAGATGAGCTGTGGCCAGTGGGACAGAACGACCTAGCAGACACGTAACTCTTAGGTGCCCATTTCTATGGGTTGGGGACAGTTCCCAGAGGGGCCTGGTGGACAGTCCAGCAAGGCTTCTGCTACAGTCTTTTTTTTTTTTTTTTTTTTTTTTTGAGGCAGAGTTTCACTCTTTCACCCAGGCTGGAGTGCAGTGGTGCAACTTCGGCTCACTGGAATCTCCACCTCCCAGGGTCCAGCGATTCTCCTACCTCAGCCTCCTGAGTAGCTGGGATTGTAGGCACCTACTTTCGAACTCCTGACCTCAGGTGATCCACCCTCCTCAGCCTCCCAAAGTGCTAGGATTACAGGCGTGAGCCACTGCGTCCGGTCAGCTATAGTCATTTACATCAGCTCATTTTCTGTGTACAGATAAGGCAACTCAGGCCCAGGGAGTTAAATGACACATTCAGGCTCACACAGTGAGTGAGCGGCAGAGCCAGTGCACAGCCCAGGGACTGTCCCACCCCAAAGCCCCTGCTTATTACTCCAGCACAATAAGGCAGCTTTCCCTCTGCCAGTTTGTAATTTGGAAAGTTGTTCTTTTTCCAGGACAAGTAACTCAGAATAATATTAGACGTGATTGTAGAGAGATGGCTGGTTTAGTGGAGAGAGGAGTTAGAATGCCTAAACTAGGAGTAATCCCTAGTGATAAAAAGAATGAATAACAGACACTAACAATTACACAGCGCTGCTGGGTGTCATGAATTTGCTCAGTGAGTACTCACAGCCACCCCATGGAGGTAAGTATTACTGTTTTCTGGTTTTACAGATGAGCAAACTGAGGCACAAGGAGGTTAAATAATTTGTGTCAGCTCAAACAGCCGGTAAGAGGCAGAGCCAGGGTCTGGGGTCTGGCTCAAGAGAATAAACCCCTATCCCTGTCACTGTCCTGCTGCCAGGCATCTGGGGCCTAATTGCAGGGCTGGTTGAAGGACCTGTTGTGGTTCTTGCTGGCCACCCACTCTCTGATCATCGCTGGCCTAATGAATGGGTCCTTTCTCAACTCTCACTGCAGGTACTGGTACAAGAGGAGCGCCCACATTCTCTGTCCAGTCCCGTGCGCCAGGGGGTCTTTGTCACCATCGCTGATCTCAGGTGATGCCCACATGCCCCTTACACAAGCATCTTGGTTCCACTCAGGGCCAATGCCAGGTCCAACTGACATGACCCTTTTTTTTTTTTTAAAAATGAGTCTCTCTCTGTCCCCCAGGCTGGAGTGCAGTGGCACGATCTTGAGTCACTGCAACCTCTGCCCCCTGGGTTCAAGCAGTTCTCCTGCCTCACTCAGCCTCCCGAGTAGCTGAGATTACAGGCATGTACTACCATGCCTGTAATTTTTGTATTTTTAGCAGAGACGGGGTTTCGCCATGTTGGCCAGGCTCGTCTCAAATTCCTGACCTCAAGTGATCCACCTGCCTCGGCCTCCAAAAGTGCTGGGATTACAGGCGTGAGCCACTGCGCCTGGCCATGATCCATATTTTTAACTTTTGAAAACTGTTCATATAGAAAAGAGGAAGCCAAATCCATGTTTTTGAGTAAGCACTTTGATTTCATATATGCTACTATCCATATCTGAAAGACTTTATTGGAATCTCTTTGGAGTTCAGTTTTGTCCAAAGTATATTTGGCAGGAAGTTACTCCCATATATGTCTCATGACATTAGAGTTCTGACTTCTAAGAAACTTGGAGGTGCTGCCTGTTGTTTACCTCTCAGAGAGTTATACTGTAGTGATTCAGCTGATCAAAGGCCCTGAGAAGTCTTGTGGTTAAAAAGTTCTTTAACTAGATTCAATCCATGATTCCCCAAATGAACATTCAGCAGAATGTGCTTTGGAAAATTGGGGCTTACCATGTTAGACTGTAGCAGGCTTCCCTCTGTGGCTGAACTGAAGGGAAGCCTGGAAGGATATTACTCCAGTAACTTCTTGGGGGAAAACTCTTCCTCTAACCTTTTGTGAGATTTAGCTGAGCAGACTGACAAGCTATGCCATTTATCTCTCCCATCAGAACAGTATACCAGTCTGTCTACCCTTTCCTTTTTAGTTGATCTCTGCTTATCAATATCAAATCAAACCATCTTCCCAGCTTGCTGTTCCCAAACTGTCTTTTCTTAGTTACCAAGATGTCCATTTGCTGTCTGGCTCTGAAGATCGAGCTGAGTTGTTCAGTCTTGTCATCAAGAGTATAATCACTCTGCCCTCTGTAAGGACTCTTACCCAGATACAGGAAATCATGCCCAATGGGACCTGCAACACAGAGGTAACTCATGCTTTGCTTTAGCAACTTTCCATCCACAGGGTCAGCTGATCTTGGCCTTTGGAGAGAGCATTTGGTATTTTGAAACTGGCCAAAAACCATAAGCTAAATCTGGCAAATAAAATAGGTGGTTAAATTAGAAGATAGCTTCTTTCAACCCTTTATTTTGTCTTCTTTCCTTTTCCCTTTATTCTTTCCCTCCTTTTGGCTTTAAAATAAGGTGGGAGCACTCGCTTGTATGCTTAACATTTATTTAAGCGTACAATATGCCATATATCATCATATGCCAAAAATGATGATAGGCAGTAGGAATGCAGCAGTCCAGTCCCACTCACGGAGCTTACATTCTAGTGCAGAGAGACAAACTAAGATGTCAGCTGATAATAGGTGTTATGAAAATGTAAAGCAGGGAAAGAGCAGGATAAAGAGCCCTGTGGTTGGGAGGCACATGGGTGGTCAGGCAAAGCCTTCATAATGGGGTGATAATTGAAGGAAGAGAGGTGTGGGTATGTCCGGAGAGAAAGCTTTCAAGCAGAGGGAAGGGTACATGCAGGCCTTGATCTCTTCTTCAGTGGCAAATAAACTGGTTGGTCAAGCAGTTACCCAAGAGAACTTTATTCCTCTCTGTTTGAAGATATCAGAAAGAGTCACAAGCCAACTTTAAAGAATCTTGATGACCCCTAAGCCATTAAGACTCAGTCGGCTGTGATCCCTCTAATGCCAAGGCGTCCGTTTGAAATGAACATGTACTCCTTTTTACCTCATGCCACAGACAATCTACTAGTGCCTTTACACTGGTTCTGCAACTTTGAGTAAAGTCTTAGGGTCGCATGAAGAGCCTCCAAACTGTCCCATGCTAGGGGAACTTCACGTGGGGCGGGGAGCATTGCTGATCCTGTGCCTTTTCAGTGTCTTTACAGGCAGACATTTCAGGCGTTCTCTGAGATGCTCCAGAGTTTGGTGGTAAAAGACCCATATTTGGAAAATCTTGACACCATTATTAAGGTAAACAAGATATCGAGGGAGAATGGGAAATGATTCCTATTAACTGGTGAAAATGGGAGATGAAAATGTGGAAGGATTCAGTGGTAAGAGGCAATGCAGTAAAGAGTATCAGCTATCAACTTTGAGTCAAAGACTTGGGTTCAAATGCTGACTCTGCCATTCATTGGTTACAAGTCCTCCCTCTAGAAATTCTGCAAGGAATTTGCTCTCTCAGAGTCGCATTTCTTCACATTTACATGGAGATAATAATTACTGTGAATATTGAATAAATGACCTTCAATAAATTGTTTGTTGGGGCCGGGCGCGGTGGCTCAAGCCTGTAATCCCAGCACTTTGAGAGGCCGAGGCGGGCGGATCACAAGGTCAGGAGATCGAGACCACGGTGAAACCCCGTCTCTACTAAAAATACAAAAAATTAGCTGGGCGCGGTTGCGGGCGCCTGTAGTCCCAGCAACTTGGGAGGCTGAGGCAGGAGAATGGCGTGAACCCGGGAGGCGGAGCTTGTAGTGAGCCGAGATCGCGCCACTGCACTCCAGCCAGGGAGACAGAGCGAGACTCCGTCTCAAAAAATAAATAAATAAATAAATAAATAAATTGTTTATTTTCAGAGACAGGGTCTTGCTCTATTGCCCAGGCTGGGGTGCAGTGGCACCATTATAGCTCCCTGCCACCTCGAATTCTTGGCCTCAAGTTATCCTCCCACCTCAGCCTCCCAAAATGCTGGGATTATAGGGATGAGCTACTGCACCCAGCCACAATAAATTGTTTAAATGGTTGCTATAATTATTCTTTAAATTATTATTACTGGGAGTGGGGCACAGTGTTTCACACCTGTAATCCCAGCACTTTGGGAGGCCAAGGTGGGTGGATCACTTGAGGCCAGGAGTTCGAGACCAGCCTCGCCAACATGGCGAAACCCTGACTCTACTAAAAAAAAAAAAAAAAAAAAAAAAAAAAGTATTATTCCTTACTAGCATAGAAGGGTTTTATTCGGTGATGAGGGAAGGGTCAGTCTCAAGAGTTAGTAAGGCCAGGCATGGTGGCTCATGCCTGTAATCCCAGCACTTTGGGAGGCCAAGGCAGGCAAATCAATCATTTGAGGTCAGGAGTTTGAGACCAGCCTGGCTAACATGGTGAAAACCTGTCCCTACTAAAAATGCAAAATTATCCAGGCATGGTGGCGCATGCCTGTAGTCCCAGCTACTCGGGAGGCTGAGGCAGGAGAATTGCTTGAACCCAGGGGGCGGAGGTTGCAGTGAGCCCAGATTGTGCCACTGTACTCCAGCCTAGGTGGTAGAACGAGACTTCTTCTCAAAAACAAAACAAAAAAAGAGTTAGTAAATAAGTAGCTTCCTACCAGATGGTACTCAAAGGTTGTAATGACCAACTGCTCTGACCTGCACCTGTTCCTGTATATGCTGTTCCATCACTAGAGATTGATTCATTGGCATTCATTGACTGCGTTCAGGTTTATCTTGCTCTCCTACCCTTTTTTTATTATTGCTATTTTTATTTTTCTTACCCTTTTTTAAGATACAAATATCCCAGAAAGGGATAACCCTTTAAGCTATTATTAATCGTTTGCACCCAAATGATGCATTTATTATTGTCCTAACTGACAAGCAAGGCACGAAGACCTAGGCAGTTGAGTAGTTTGGCTGCTACAGGAGCTTATTTTCTAGCTTATTTTCTTAAGTGCTTTGATGGGCATTTATTCTTGTCCTAACTGACCTTAATACTATTTCTCATTCCTCTTCTATTTGTATGTTAGCATTCCAGCCAGATTGGGTTTCTCCTCTCTATCCAATTGTACTTTGTACTTTCCTGCTTTGGCAGCTTAATTCAAGCCTTTCTTTTTTTCTTTTTTTGAGACAGGATCTTGCTCTGTCACTTAGGCTGGATTACAGTGGTGCGATTTCAGCTCACTGCAGTCTCCAGCTCCCGGACTCAAGCAGTCATCCCACCTCAGCCTCCCGAGCAGCTGGGACTACAGGCGCACGCCACCATGCCCAGCTAATTTTTGTATTTTTTTGTAGAGATGGGGTTTCACCATGTTGCCCAGGCTGGTCTCCGACTCCTGGGCTCCGTCTGTATAATCCCTCCCGCAGTGCTGGGATTACAGGCATGAGCAACCACACCTGGCTGTCCTCAGAGCTAAACTTTAATATCAGTAACATGTTGTTAACTTTATTTCTTTCCAAAGCAGATTTGAAAGGGCTAAAAACATTCAGAAGTACAGAATAATTAATTGAAGAATTGGGCTGAAGAGAAAAATAAGTCTAGAAAATAAGGTCTAGCCAGGCATAGTGGCTCACACCTGTAATCCCAGCACTTTGTGGGGCCAAGACGGGTGGGTTACCTGAGGTCAGGAGTTCAAGATCAGCCTGGCCAACATGGTGAAACCCCATCTACAAAAATACAGAAATTAGCCGGGCGTGGTGGC
>NW_012121820.1:16645230-16646230 GCF_000951035.1 Colobus angolensis palliatus
GATCATTTCTCCAACCTGCATAATAAGGCCTGGGAATTGGAAGAGAGGTTGGTAGGGTAGGAATGCTAGGTCCTTATACCAAAATTTTCCTTAGATAATTTGTGCTTTTCTTTTCTTTTCTTTCTTTTTTCCTTTTTTTTTCCCCCTCTCCAAAGCACAAGAGGGAAGATACTTTTTTGTTCCTGATACAGATGTTCTAACAGTCATGTTTAAAAGGACTGCATTCCAGTCAGTCCTTTATTTCTCACATTGAAACGATATCCAAACTTAATAAGTGCAGCCCCTCCAACTATGCTACTTCCTTTTTTCTCTTTAGTCAATAAAAGCAAGTAACTTCTGGCCATCACTGACTACGCTATTATTCTATACCAACAATGCATTGTTCTTCCTTCCACAACCCTCGACCTCTAATTTTGGTGACAGATTAAAGAAGAGAGTTTCAGATGATTCCCTCCTACACGTTAATCTCTCTCCAGGTCCTGGAGATCTTCCTTATGGTATTTTTTTCCTGGAAAGAGTTGAAAATATGGGGCCAGGAGGAGTAGCTCATGTCTGCAATCCCAGCACTTTAGGAGGCTGAGGCGGGTGGATCACTTGAGCTCAGGAGTTCGAGACCAGCCTGGCCAACATGGTGAAACCCCATCTACAAAAATACAGAAATTAGCCGGGCGTGGTGGCGGGTGCCTGTAGTCCCAGCTATTCGAGAGGCTGAGGCAAAAGAATCACTTGAATTCAGGAGGCAGAGGTTGCAGTGAGTCAAGATCATGCTATTGCACTCCAGCCTGGGCAACAGAGCGAGACTCCATCTCAAAAAGAAAAGAAAAAAAAAAAAAGAAGCTCCTAAGCTCCTATATAACAACCAAACCACCCACCACCCATGTCTTTGTGGCTCGCTTGGCATAGCACCCGAGCTGTAGTAGCATTTAGCAAAGTATTTTCAGATCAGTAGCAACATGGAACTTGTCTTTCTACATTTCTTTCTTTTTTTTTTTTTTTTTTT
>NW_012121820.1:16653534-16657367 GCF_000951035.1 Colobus angolensis palliatus
AGGCAGGATCTCATTCTGTCACCCAGGCTGGAGTACAGTGGCGTGATCATGGCTCACTGCAGCCTTGACCTCCCAGGCCCAAGCAATCCTCCTGCCTCAGCCTCCCTAGTAGCTGGGACTACAGGCACACACCACCACGCCTGGCTAATTTTTATATACTTTTTTGTAGAGATGGAGTTTCACCATGTTGCCCTGACCAGTCTCAAACTCCCGGGCTCAAGTGATCCTCTTCCCTTGGCTTCCCAAAGTGCTGGGATTGCAGACATGAGCCACCGTGCCCGTCCTCTTCTGAACTTTTCTGAGGAAGGTCCATAGTTTTTTTTAAACCAATTTTATTGAGGTATAATTTGTATACAATGAATTTATCCAGTTTAAGTGTACAGTTCAATGAGTTTTGACAGATATATATTATCTGGGTCTCTAACTTTTCTCATATTCTCAAAGAAACCTGAAGAATAAAGAATGAAAAAAGGAAATATTAAAGAAGCATTTAGTAATCAAACTAGGAGCATAATTCTTCAGTGGCCTTTTTTGTCTTGATAAAGTTTGGGGGTTCTTAATACTATGATTATAAAACTTATTAACTGTTTGTCATTCAGTGACAGGTGCAGGCTACCACGCCTGGCTAATTTTTGTAGTTTTAGTAGAGACGGAGTCTCACCACGTTGGCCAGGCTGGTCTCAAATCCCTGGCCTCAAGTGATCTGCCTGCCTCGGCCTCCCACAGTGCTGGGATTACAGGCAGAGCCACCACGCCTGACACCTTCCAAGTCCTGTTTTGTGCATGAGTGTGTTGGGGTGGGGGCTTCCACCCCCAATTTGTTCTCTGCATATAGCCAGAGTCATCCTCTTCAGACCCATGTCATTCTTGCTTGTTTCTTTGCTTTCTCCCCTGTGTTTTCTTTATTTTTCTTCATTTTCTTTTTTCCCCCATGTCACTTGTTTGATCCAGTGATTTCCAAACTGATCTTAGAATATGCGGTCGTGTCTGATGTAACTCTGCCTGCCTCTCTACACCTAAGTCCCCTGACTTACCACACAGCAGCCGCCTTTATGTTCCTTCCCACAGAAGGCTCATCTTGCCTCATGGCCTTTGCACTTGCTGCCTTCTCTGCTTGGAGTGACCTTCCCCAGCTCTGCCCAGAGCCAGCCTCTCCTGGTTCCTTAGCACTGTGTTCAGATGTCTCGACCTCAAAAGGGCCTCTGCTCACCACAGACAGACCTACGCTTGCTCTCTGCCTCATCTCTCTCTCCTTCCTAGGGCTGTCTAGAATCAGAGGTTATCTGGCTTGATTCTTCCTTTATTGCTGTGTTATCTGTTTCCCACTAATAGAGTATAAATTCTACCAGTGATTATGCTCCTCTGTTTTTTTTTTCTTTTCTTTTTCTTTTTTTTTTTTGTGAGACAGGGTCTCGCTCTGTCACCCAGGTTGGAGTGCAGTAGCGCAATCATGGCTTACTGCAGCCTCAACCTCCTGGCCTTAAGCAATGCTCCTGCCTTAGCCTCCCTAGTAGCTGGGACTACAGGCATATACCACCATGCCTGGTTAATTTTTTAATTTTTTATACAGATTGGGGTCTCACTATATTGCCCAAGCTGTCTCAAACTCTTGGGGTCAAACAATCCTCCCACCTCTGCCTTCCAAAATGCTGGGATTACAGACATGAGCCACTGTACCTTGCAATTATACTTGTCTTGTTCACCACAGTAGTCCCAGTGCCTGCCTAGCACAGAATCTGCCATGTGGTTGATGCTCAATTCAATATTGATTGAGTAAATGTAAATCAACCCATGTCCCTTCTCTGCTCAAGACCCTCCGCTGGCCAAAGTCCTCACAACGTTCTACAGGTTTCAATACCTTCTGGCCCATTCTTCATCTACTTCCTATTTCTTTCCTTCTCATTTACATCACTCCAGCCAATCTCACCTACTTATGGTTCCTCAGAAACACCAAACACACCCATCTCAGTCCTTGGCACTTGCCATTCTCTCTGCCCAGAATGCTCTTCTCCTGGGTATCTCCGTGGCTCAGTCTCTCATTTCAGTATTAGTGAGGCCTTCCCTGACCGTTCTAAACAATTCTTATCCCTTTCCCCTGAATTTTTGTTAATCATGACGTTTATCATCATTTGATACATAATAACATTTTACATATCTATTTTGTTTACTTTGTGTTTCCCCAACTAGATCATCACCTCCGCAAGCAGGGATATTCTCTTTTGTTCACTGCTTATATTCCCAGTGCCAGTCATAGTTCCTGGCACATAACTGACACCGTATTTATTGGTTGATTGAATGAATGAAGGTTATATCAGTGAAATAAAGATGTTATACAGCTCTATGTGTTGCTGTGTTTACTGTAAATAGGTTGTAAAGGCTGTTCACAATATTTCTGTGTCTTATTTCTGTAGAGCCACGGAAGAAATTTCTTTCTGTCTCAACCCTAGGAAAAGCTGTGCTTCCTCTGCGTGGCTAGTTGCTTGTTATCTTTTTTTTTTTTTTTTGAAACGGAGTCTTGCTCTGTCACCCAGTCTGCAGTGCAGTGGTGCCATCTTGGCTCACTGCAAGCCTCGCCTCCTGGGTTCACGCCATTCTCCTGCCTCAGCCTCCCAAGTAGCTGGGACTACAGGTGCCCACCACCACACCCGGCTAATTTTTTGTATTTTTAGTAGAGATGGGGTTTCACCATGTTAGCCAGGATGGTCTTGATCTCCTGACCTCGTGATCCACCTGCCTCGGCCTCCCAAAGTGCTGGGATTACAGGCGTGAGCCACCACGCCCGGCCGCTTGTTATCTTAAGGACAGCGTGAATCATGTTCTGTGGACCATTGTGTGTACGTCTACATTCGCCATGAGAGAGTTCAGAGCCTTGCTCCTTGGCCTGCCTCAAGCAAATGATTATGCATCTGCATGCCAACCACATTCCTAACTTCATTTATGTTTTCTACCTTAATGTTTTATTTTTATTATTTTTAAGTTTTTAATTTTTATTTATTTATTTATTTTGAGATGGAGTCTTATTCTGTCACCCTGGCTGGAGTGCAGTGGTACGATCTTGGCTGACTGCCACCTCCACCTACCAGGCTCAAGCAATTCTCCTGCCTCAGCCTCCCGAGTAGCTGGGATTACAGGCATGCGCCACCACGCCCAGCTAATTTTTCTGTATTTTTAGTAGATACGGGGTTTCACCATGTTGGCCAAGCAGGTCTTGAACTCCTGGCCTCCAATGATATGTCCGCCTTGGCCTCCCAAAGTGCTGGGGTTATAGGTGTGAGCCACCGCGCCCAGCCAATTTTTTAATTTATCCAGTTTTCTTCAGTATTTATTTCAAGTTATATTTCCTTTTCTGCTATGATTTTTGCCAGCTACGTTACATGGATTTTTTTTCCATAGTCAAGCAGGATATTAAAAAAATGAATTTTATAAATAGAATTAATGCTGTATCTCAACTTTGCATTCAGCTTTTTATTTTTATTTTTTACTTTATGTATGTATGTATGTATGTATTAATTTTGAGGTGGAGTCTCACTCTTGTCACCCAGGCTGGAGTGCAGTGGCGTGATACTGGCTCACTACAACCTGCGCCTCCCAGGTTCAAGCGATTCCCCTGCCTCAGCCTCCTGAATAGCTGGGATTACAGTTGCCTGCCACCACGTCTGGCTGATTTTTGTCCTTTAAGTAGAGATGGGGTTTCGCCATGTTGGTGTGGCAGGCTGGTCTCGAATCCCTGACCTCAGATGATCCGCCCACCTCAGCCTCTCAAAGTGCTGGGATTACTGGCATGAGCCACCACGCCTGGCCGCGTTCAGCTTTTTTTTTTTTTTTTTTTTTTG
>NW_012121820.1:16657710-16685724 GCF_000951035.1 Colobus angolensis palliatus
ATATCTGCACTCCCTTGTTTGTTGCGACACTCTTCACAATAGCCAAAGTTTGGAAGCAGCGTGTTTATCAACAGATGAATGGATAAAGAATACACAATGAAGTACTTATACACAATGAAGTACTCCTCAGCCATAAAAAGAATGAGATCCTGTCATTCGCAACAACATGGATGGAACTGGAGGTCGTTATGCTAAGTGAAATATACCGGGCATAGAAAGACAAACATCACATGTTTTCATATATTGGGGGACCTGAAAATCAAAACAGTTTAATTCATGAAGATAGAGAATGGAAGGATGGTTATCAGAGACTGAGAAGGGTGGTGGCAGGGTTGGGGAGAGGTGGGGATGGTTAATAGGTACCAAAAACGTTGTTAGAATGAATAAGACCTAATATTTTATAGCACAACAGGGTGACTATTGTGCATTAGTAATTTTTAAATAATATTAAAAATGTAATACATTTTTATTTGGTAATATTAAATGTACGTATATTTGGCCAGCTGTGGTGGCTCAGGCCTGTAATTTGGGAGACTGAGGCGGGTGGATCACTTGAGGTTCAGAGTTTGAGACCAGCCTGGCCAACACAGCAAAACCCCATCTCTACTAGAAATACAAAAATCACCTGGGTGCAGTGGCTCACACTTGTAATTCCAGCTATTTGGGAGGCTGAGGCAGGAGAATGACTTGAACCCAGAAGGCGGAGGTTGCAGTGAGCTGAGATCGCGCCACTGCACTCCAGCCTGAGCGAAAAGGGCAAAACTCTGTTTCAAAAAAAAAATTATTAAAATTACTAAAAGAATATAATTGGACTGTTTATAACACAAAGAATAAATGCTTGAGGGGGTGGATACTCCATTTTCCATGATATGATTGTTATGCATTGCAGGCCTGTATACCCCACAAATGTATAGACCTACTATGTACTCCCAAAAATTAAAATTAAAAAATAAAAATAAAAACAGTGCTAGAACTAACGTCTTTATGCACAAAGCTTTTTCATTTTTCAGATTGTTTACTTAGGTTAGAATTCCCCTATTTCTTAATAACACCATCTACTGGCTATACCATGTCTACCTATGTTAAATATGAACCCTACAGAGATCCACAGGCTGATTGTGACCCTTACACTTCCCTTGAGTTGAGAGTAGAATTGGGATTACTTCTCAACAATTCAAATCGAAGGCACTAAATGCACATGTTTTCTGATGACATCTTTCTTTTTCTTTCTCAAGCTTCCACTGCGATTCCAAAGACTTGGACACCTAGTGGCTCTGATGGCACTGCTCTGTGGGGACCCACAGGAAAAGGTGGCTGAGGAGGCTGCAGAGAGCATTCACTACCTGCTGCATATCACCCTGAGGCTGAAGTGTAAGATACTGCTGAAGTCCGCGAGGTCCTGAGTGAATTCTCCAGCACAACATAAGCACCAGCCCTCCTTACACATTCATTTAGTCCCCATGTTCTGGAAAGGCCTTTTACAGTAGTTCATAAAGAGAAAGATACATAGTCCATAGGCAGAGATGAAGCAACACTGACTTAATAATTAGAATCCTAATACTAGATCAGACCCACTATTGTCATCCATCTGCATAGCCAGGGAGTGGCTAAACGTGGCCCTGTGGACAAACTAGAGTGATTAGTTCGGTCAGAAGTAGGAGTGAGGCTGGGCGCAGTGGTTCACTCCTATATTCATAGCATTTTGCCAGGCCAAGCTGGGAGGACCGCTTGGGCCCAGGAGTTCAAGACCAGCCTGGGCAACATGGCAAAAACCCTTCTCTACAAAAAATTTTAAAAATTAGCTGGCGTGGTGGAGTATGCCTATGATCTCAGCTACTCAGGAGGTGAAGGTGGGAGAATCGCTTGAGCCCAGGAGGTCGAGGCTGCAGGAGAATTAATGTGCTTATGAAGGGAAATTACAGGGGCCATGAGTAAGAATCAAATCTAGTTGCAGGGTTCAGAAAAGGTAATCCAGAGAATAAAGAGCAGTTTGCCACCTGGAGAGGTAAGAAGAGTGTATTAGGCAGAAGGAATGACTAAGGAAAGGATCCTTGGTAGGTGTGAGCTTGAGGAGTTTGAAAAATAGAGAGAGGGCCAGTGTGGTCAAGGAATGAGTCACTGACTTCCACGACTAGAAGGGACTTTAGAGGATATCTAACCCAGCATTCCCCCGGTGTTTGAATCTCAGTCTACTCCATCCCTGCCGAGTACAGTCATGCAGCATATAATGGCATTTCAGTCAACAACTGATCATGTATGGGTCACATAAGATTAGAATGGAGCTGAAATTTTTCTTTTTATTTTATTTTATTTTATTTTGAGGTGGAGTCTCGCTCTGTTGCCCAGGCTGGAGTGCAGTGGTGTGATCTCGGCTCACTGCAACCTCCACCTCCCAGGTTCAAGCAGTTCTTATGCCTCAGTCTCCCGAGTAGCTGGGATTACAGGCAGCCGCCACCACACCTGGCTCATTTTTGTATTTTTAGTAGAGATGGGGTTTCACCATCTCTACTAAATGTTACTTAATGTTGGCCAGGCTGGTCTCGAACTCCTGACCTCAAGTGATCTGCCCGCCTCAGCATCCCAAAGTGCTAGGATTACAGCATGAACCACCACGCCCAGCCTTATTATTATTTTTTTTTTTTAAAGAAAGGAAGTCTCAGCTTGGCACCGTGGCTCACACCTGTAATTCCAGCACTTTGGGAGGCCTAGGCGGGCAGATCACAAGGTCAAGAGATCAAGACCATCCTGGCCAACCTGATGAAACCCCGTCTCTACTAAAAATACAAAAATTAGCTAGGTGGAGTGGCACACGCCTGTAGTCCCAGCTACTTGGGAAGCTGAGGCAGGAGAATCACTTGAACCTGGGAGGCAGGGGTTGCAGTGAGCTGAGATCATGCCACTGCACTCCAGCCTGGTGACGGAGCAAGACTCCATCTGAAAGAAAGAGAGAGAGAGAGAAAGAGAGAAAGAAAGAGAGAAAGAATAAAAAGAAACAAAGTCTCACTATGTTGTCCAGGCTGGTCTCCAACTCCTGAGCTCAAGCAGTGCTCCTACCCCAGCCTTCTAAAGTGCTGGGACTATGGGTGTCCACCACCATACCCAGCTGAGCTGAAAGTTTTCTATCACCTAGTGACATTGCAGCCATCACAACATTATGGCACAATGCATTACTCATGTTTGTGGTGATACTGGTGTAAACAAACCTACTGCACTACCAGTCATATAAAAGTATAGAACCTACAATTATGTACAGTATGTATCCTTGGTAATGATAATAAATAACTATGTTACTGGTTTATTTATTTACTATACATTTTATGATTATTTTAGCATGTTTTCTTTCTACTTATTAAAAAATCAGTTAACTATGAAACAGCCCCAGGCAGGCCCTTCAGGAGGTATTCCTAAGGAAGGCGTTATCATAGGAGATGACAGCTCCATGTGTGTTACTGCCCTGAATACCTTCCAGTGGAGCAGGATGTGAAGATGGAAGACAGTGGTATTGATTATCCTGATCTTGTGTAGGCCTAGGCTAGTGTGTGTGTTTTTGTCTTAGTTTTTAACAAAAACACTTTAGAATGTGAAAAAAAAAAAAAATTAGGCCAGGCGCAGTGGCTCATGCCTGTAATCCCAGCACTTTGGGAGGCCGAGGAGGGTCCATCACCTGAGGTCAGGAATTCAAGACCAGCCTGGCCAACAGGGCAAAACCCCGTTTCTACTAAAAGTACAAAAATTAGCCTGGCGTGGTGGCGTATGCCTGTAGTCCCAGCTACCCAGGAGGCTGAGGCAGGTGAATCGCTTAAACCTGGGAGGTGGAGGTTGCAGTGAGCCGAGATTGCGCCACTGCACTCCAGTCTGGGTGACAGAGTGAGAGACTCTGTCTAAAAAAAACAAATACACTCTATGTGATGTTCATGCAGTAATACAGTAGCCTAACAGTGCATTTCTCAAAATGTATCCCAATTGTTAAGCTACACACAACTGTAATTCCTCTGCCTGGGTCTGTGCTTCACATGGATAAGGAAGCTCCATGCTTCCCAAAGCAACTGTCCTGTTGTCGGGCACCTCTGAGCATGAGCAGTCTCTACCAGGTGTACAGCCAAAGAAATACAGTTGATTATTGATTCAGCAAATAGTTATGAAGCATTTATTGTTCTAGTGATGCATCACTAAACAAGACAGACAAGATACCGTCCCCCAGGGAGCTTATTTTCTAGTTGGAGAGACAGTATCCTCAGCCAAGGGCTCAAAGATAAATTTTCCATCTACAAATTTCCAGCAACAATGAGGTCACAATAAAACAGAAGAAAAACAAGACACTACAATGATCAGCAAAACTAGACAATGATGAAGAGTTCTGATATCAGAATTATCATACATAGTATAAAGTTGGGCAATTTTTTCTGGGAACCTAAGCTTCATAGGGAGACCCCTCACCATTCCTCACCAGTGGGGGGAAATAAGGTAGCATGCTTTGGTTGTACTCACAAATTACTCAAATGCTCTGCTCTTACAAAAAGCTCTTTGCTTTTGCTTTCTTTCTTTTTTTTTTTTTTAAAGACAGGGTCGGCTGGGTGTTGTGGCTCATGCCTGTAATCCCACCACTTTGGGAAGCCAAGGCGGGTGGATCACCTGAGGTCAGGAGTTCGAGACCAGCCTGACCAAAATGGAGAAACCCCGTCTCTACTAAAAATACAAAATTAGCTGGGCGTGGTGGCACATGCCTGTAATCCCAGCTACTCAAGAGGCTGAGGCAGGAGAATCGCTTGAACCCAGGAGGCAGAGGTTGCAGTGAGCCAAGATCACGCCATTGCACTCCAGCCTGGGCAACAAGAATGAAATTCTGTCTCAAAAAAAAAAAAAAGACAAGGTCTTACTCTGTCACCCAGGCTGGAGTGCAGTGGTGTGATCTTGGTTCACTGCAAGCTCCACCTCTTGGGTTCAAGTGATCCTCCCACCTCAGCCTCCCAGGTAGCTGAGACTACAGGAGAGTGCCACCATGCCCAGCTAATTCTTTTGTTTTCACCATGTTGGCCAGGGTTGTCTCACACTCTTGACTTCAAGTGATCCACCTGCCTCGACCTCCTCTTTGCTTTTTCTTTTGGCTCTTTTTATATATTGTTCTACAAGAAAAGAGAAATAAATCAGCCTTCAGATGAACACATACTCCCTCCCCCAGACATTTTTGTTCAAGTGAAAAAGAAGAGTAAGATCTTGGGATCCACTTTAAACTGGAGATCAACCAGACCTGTAAAATCAAGAAGAAAAAAAGAAGCCATAAAGTATTCATATTTTATATTTTCTTTTCAGATATCATACATGACAAGAAAAATCAGCAAAGCTTGAAAAGAGCATTGGCAAAATGTCGAGAATTCCTGGAGCTCTACAGCTCTGCCGCTAAATGCTTCTACAGCTGTCCCTTCAGAATTGCCCAGGTAACAAGAATGGCTAAAATTACAACCATAGCCAGAAGTGTTGGCAAGGGTGGGGAACAACCAGAAGTCTCCTGCATTTATTCATGGAAATGTAAAATAGTAAAAGCCACTTTGGAAAAGTTCTGGTCGTTTCTTGTAAAACAAAACCATACACAATTGCCCAAGGAATGTGGTCTCTAAACATTCCATAGTTTGAAGACAAGGCACCAGGATCCTGGCCCATATACCCCTTGCCCTCTTAGTTTGGGGGTTAAGGTCAACCTGCCATTAAGGCCAGTATCCCTGGATTTCACTTCATACCAGCTCTGCTCCTACTATTAATAATTACCAGTGTCTTGCAAATGTAAATGCTGGTCCCAAAAAGGAGCTGCAAGAGAGTATGGTTGATCCAACAAGCCAGACACTTTTAAATTAATGTAGTTATGCATTCAATAAATACTTATATATCCACTAGGTACCAGGCATTCTAGGGGCTAGGGGAAAATAAAGAAAACCCACGTATCTTACTCATGTAGGGTGAAAGGTACCAAGTAATTTCATCTCTCTGCACATCAATTTTCTCATCTGCATGATGGAGATCTGTAAAAATTGGGACAGTTTTTACAATTTTTTTTTTAATTTACACTATTTACAATTCAGTCGTGGTTAAATGAGATATTGTATGGAAAATGCTTTGCTAAACCACGACTGAATTGTAAACAGTGTAAACTGTTAAAAAAAAAAAAATTACTAGTAAGTACCTGCTAAATTAAACCTATTATAATCATGTGAAGGACTTTATCTACTACCAAATGCAAAGAAAGACAGAATGACACATTTTTTAGTATGTTGCCTCCAGACAAGGCATTTTAATTATGCCTGGGAACCTGTCAGCTGTGTAACATTAGGGCCTTTTTTTTTTAAGTCCTATCCTATAAAAGTGTGACTCTTTCTGAAGATCTCATAATACAGCTTCTTTTTCTTTTCTTGTTTTGTTTTGTTTTGTTTGGGGGGAGGTGTTCCTTTGAGACAGAGTTTCACTCTTGTCGCCCAGCTGGAGTGCAATGGCTCAATCTTGGCTTGCTGCAACCTCCGCCTCCTGGGTTCAAGTGATTCTCCTGCCTCAGCCTCTTGAGTAGCTGGGATTCGCCACCACGCCCAGCTAATTTTGTATTTTTAGTAGAGACAGAGTTTCTCCATGTTTGTCAGGTTGGTCTTGAACTCTGACCTCAGGTGATCCACCTGCCTCAGCCTCCCAAAGTAGTGGGATTGCAGACGTGAGCCACTATGCCAGGCTTCTTTTATTTTTATTTTTTTTATTTTTTTTTTTTTTGAGGCGGAGTCTCGCTCTGTCGCCCGGACTGGAGTGCAGTGGCCGGATCTCAGCTCACTGCAAGCTCCGCCTCCCGGGTTTATGCCATTCTCCTGCCTCAGCCTCCGGAGTAGCTGGGACTACAGGCGCCCGCCACCTCGCCCGGCTGGTTTTTGTATTTTTAGTAGAGACGGGGTTTCACCGTGTTAGCCAGGATGGTCTCGATCTCCTGACCTCGTGATCCGCCCGTCTCGGCCTCCCAAAGTGCTGGGATTACAGGCTTGAGCCACCGCGCCCGGCGGCTTCTTTTATTTTATTTTATTTTTGAGACGGAATCTCGCTCTGTCACCCAGGCTGGAGTGCCGTGGCACGATCTCATCTCACTGCAACCTCCGCCTCCCAGGTTCAAGTGATTCTCCTCCCTCAGCCTCCCAAGTAGCTGGGATTACAGACATGCACCACCACACCCAACTAATTTTTGTATTTTTAGTAGAGACAGGGTTTCTTCATGTTGGCCAAGCAGCTAGTCTCGAATCATGGGCTCAAGTGTTTCTCCCGCTTTAGGCTCCCAAAGAGCTGGGATTACAGGCATGAGCCACTGCACCTGGCCAATAAAGCTTCTTTCTAAATGTCAGAGCAGCAGGCTGGGTGCAGTGGCTCACCCCTGTCATCCCAGCACTTAGGGAGGCTGAGGCGGAAGGATCACTTGAGCCCAGGATTTCAGACCATCCTGGGCAACATAGCAAGACCCATCTCTACAAATAAAAAAATTAGCTGGGTGTGGTGGTGCATACCTGTAGTCCTAGCTTTTCAGGAAACAAGTCGGAGGATTGCTTGAGCCTGGGAATCCAGGCTGCAGTGAGCTGTGATCACACCACTGCACTCCAGCCTCAGTGTCGGAGCAGCAAAAGTCCATGCACAGATGCTAGCAGTGGACATTTGGATTGCTTCCACCTTTTTACCATAATAAACAAGACTGGGCTGGGTGCATGGCTCATGCCTATAATTCCAATACTTTGGGAGGCTGAGGCGGGAGGATCGCTTGAGCCAAGAGTTCACGGCCAGCCTGGGCAACATAGTGAGACCCCTGTGTTTACCAAAAAATCTAAAAATTATCAGAGTGTGGTAGCAGGTGCCTGTAGCCTCAGCTACTCAGAAGGCTGAGGCAGGAGGATCACTTGAGCCCAAGAGGTTGTGGCTACAGTGAGCCGTGATTGTGCCCCTGCCTGGGTGACAGAGTAAGATGCTATCTCCAAAAACAAAACAAAACCACAAGACTCAAATAAAACAGCCTTGTACATCTTTGTCCACTTCTCTGATTGTTAACTTAGACTCGAGTCCTTGTTCAGGGCACTTTCTATCATACCATATTTCCATATTTCTTGGAAATTCATTTCCCTACATCATTTCAGGTCTTTGAAGGTTTTCTCGATTCAAATGAGCTCTGCCAGTTTATAATGACTACATTTGATACCCTGAAAAACCTGAATCATCCCTGCATCCAGCGATCAGCAGGAGAATTACTGCTAACTTTGGCAAAAAATGCAGAGTCCCGATTTGAGAAGGTAAACTTTCAGTGTCTGTTTCCTGGGTTTAAAAAGCCAGTAGGACCTCTTCATCCCTGCAGCTACTGAAGTCTCTGCTTGTCCTATTCAGCTGAGAATGACTACTCGTGGGTACAGGGTCAAAGCCTTAGTCTGTTTAGTCACAAATATCCATTCTATAAACATATACCAAACAATCACTGTGTATGTAACTAGGGAGGGAGATTTTTTTTTAAATCTAAGATGTGGTCCATGACTGGGTGCGGTGACTCACGTCTGTAATCCCAGCACTTTGGGAGGCTGAGGCGGGCGGATCACGAGGTCAAGAAATCGAGACCATCCTGGCCAACACGGTGAAACCCTGTCTCTACTAAAAATACAAAAATTAGCTGGGCGTGGTGGCGTGCGCCTGTAGTCCCAGCTACTCGGGAGGTTGAGGCAGGAGAATCACTTGAACCCGGGAGATGGAGGTTACAGTGAGCCAAGATCGCACCACTGCACTCCAGCCTGGGCGACAGAGCGAGACTCCATCTCAAAAAAAAAAAAAAAAAAAAAAAGTGTGGTCCATATATTCTATAAGAGTAGAGTTTTTCTAGGGAGATATAACTAACACATATGAGAATAACTTTAGATACTCATCCAGATGGGTTAAAGGTATCAAGATTTAAAAAGCTGTAAGTGGTCGGGCGCAGTGGCTCACACCTGTAATCCCAGCACTTTGGGAGCCCAAGGCGGGCAGATGGCTTGAGCTCAAGAGTTCGAAATCAGCCTCAGCAACATAGTGAAACCCTGTCTCTACTTAAAATACAAAAATTAGCCAGGCATGATGGTGCACACCTGCTATTTGGATGGCTGAGGCAGGAGAATTGCTTGAACCCAGGAGGCAGAGGCTGCAGTGAGCTGAGATTGCACCATTGCCCTCCAGCTTGGGCGACAGAGTGAGACCCTGCCTCAAAATAAATAAATAAATAAATAAAAGTAAATAAAAAGCCATAAGTGACCCTAGAAGGAGGCAGACTTAGAAATCAAAATTAAAGAGAATTTATCTAAATGTATCTAAAATTAAAACATCAAGAAATAACTATATAGTTATGTTATTTAGAAATAGAGAAGGACATGCTGGAAGAGACAAAAGGGGTAAAAGAACCCTTTTCTCTGGAGAACAGACCTGAGGAAGAGGGAGGAAAGAAGCTTGAAATGCCACTGGACTTTTTAAATTGTGTTCCCATATTGTACTTGGGTACAAATAAAAAGTAATTTAAAAATGATGAGAACCGGGTATAGTGGCTCACACTTATAATCCCTGCAGTTTGGGAGGTTGAGGCAGGCAAATTGCTTGAACCCAGAAGTTCAAGACCAGCCTGGGCAACATAGTGAGACCCCATCTCTACAAAAAATTTTTAAAAAATTAGCCAGGCATGGTGGCACACACCTGTGTTGCCAGCTACTTGGGAAGCTGAGGCAGGAGGAGTGCTTAAGCCCAGTAAGACAAGGCTGCAGGGAGCCATGATCATGCCTTTACATTCCAGCCTGGGCAACAGAAGGAGATCTTGTCTCAAAAAACAGCAACAAATAAAACAAATTAAAAAACAACAACAACAAATGATGAGCACCCTTTTTTTTTACCCTATTAAAATAGCAAAGATGCAAAAAGAATGACATGATAAGAGCATGGTGAGATGGGCATTTGTATCAGTTGGGTGCTTTTAGCAGCAAAAAAGCCCAGCAGGTAGAAGCTTAGCCAAAGGATTTATTCTCTCACATAATAACAAGTCTGGACACAGAGTATTTTCCAAGATTAATTCAGTGATTCAACGGTGTTATCAAAGACCCAGGGGTTTCTTCATCCTTCTACCTTGTCTATTCATGTGGTCATAAGGTAGTCGGAGCAATTTTGGACTTTCTGAGCAGAGTAGACTATGTCCAAGAAGAAGAAAGATGTTGCCTTCCTTTTTATGTCTTTATTCAGGGAAGAGAATCTTTCCCCAAAACAGTAAATTTACCCTTGTGTTAGCCAGAATTTTTTTTTTTTTTTTGGAGACAGCATTTTGCTGTGTTGCTCAAGCTTGAGTGCAGTGGTGCAGTCTCGGCTCACTGCAACCTCCACCTCCCAGGTTGCTGTGATTCTTCCACCTCAGCCTCCCAAGTAGCTGGGATTACAGGCACCTGCCATGACGCCCAACTAATTTTTTGTATTTTTAGTAGAGATGGGGTTTTGCCGTGTTGGCAAGGCTGGTCTCAAACTCCTGACCTCAAGTGATCCGCCTGCCTCAGCCTCCCAAAGTACTGGGATTACTGCCGTGAGACACCGTGCCCAGCCTACTGGTGCTGATGATGGCCATTTTATATTAAGTGGCTGAGGTGTGCATCTCTGAGAAGGTGACATTTCCACAGAGACAGGAACCCACGCATCTGTGGGTGGGAAGAGTGGTCCAAGCAGAGAAATGAACCAAAGCCCAATGGCTCCAGTTTCCCTTACCTGAGCCTGATGGACATCTCTGGGAGGAAGATAGGTAAGGACTCCACTGCCATTCTCAAAGTCACAGTAGAAAAAAGCCCAGCTTCCTTGCAACACTTTTATTAGTTTGTCTTATTGTAAAATCAATACATCAATTATTGAGGAA
Organism: Colobus angolensis palliatus; assembly: GCF_000951035.1. Classification (NCBI taxonomy): domain Eukaryota; kingdom Metazoa; phylum Chordata; class Mammalia; order Primates; family Cercopithecidae; genus Colobus; species Colobus angolensis. The sequence continues at coordinate 16,668,605 of NW_012121820.1, forward strand.
AAATTAGAAAAAACATAGAAGCAAAAAATCTAATATTCTATCACTCAAAAACACAGTATTGACAGCTTTGATTATAAATCCTTCCAAATCCTTTATATATGTATACACACATACAGATATATTTTAAGTGATTTTGATTATAAACTTTAAAAAAATAATAAACAGTTTGTTTAAAAATCACCCCCTAGGAGTCGGGCACAGTGGCTTATACCTGTAATTCCAGCACTTTGGGAGGCCAAGGCAGGAGGATCACTTGAGCCCAGGAGTTCAAGACCAGCCTGGGCAACATAGAGAGACCTTGTCTCTACAAAAAATACAACAATGACCTGGGTGTGGTGGTGTGTGCCTGTAGTCCCAGCTACTCGGGAGGCTGAAGTGGGAGGATTATTTGAGGCCAGGGGTTCAAGGCTGCAGTGAGCTGTGTTTGTACCGCTGCATTCCAGGCTGGGCAACAGAGCAAGACCCTGTCTTTAAGAAAAAGTCACTCCCCTAGGACCTTTCAGAAATGGCCACAATATCCTCAATAGCCATCAGTGTCCTACAGGATTACAGTCTTAGTAATTTCTTTTTCTTCTTCAGGTGCCAGAAATTATGGGAGTTATCTGTGCCCAGTTATCCATAATCAGCCAGCCTAGAGTCCGCCAACAAATCATAAATACCGTGAGTTTATTTATATCCAGACCCAAGTATACAGATATAGTGCTCAGCTTCCTTCTGTGTCATCCAGTGCCATATAACAGGTAACAGAATCCCGTATAGCCTCTGGATTAAACTGGAGTATGGGACATAGCTCTGGGTATTGTGAAAGATGGTTGCCCTCAAAAATCTAATGATTCTCTTATAGAGAAGGCACGATATACATAAAACTGGTGATATAAATCAGAATATAGTACATAATCATCAGAAAAGAATCCCACAAATCCCAAATGAAGAACATTCTGTAAGATAATTGAACTGGACTCTTCAAAAAAGTTAACATCATGGAAGTAAAACTGGTGGTGAGGGAACTGTCCTAGATAAAAAGATACTCAAAAACATACCCAAATGCACTGTGTGACATTGATTGGATCCTGGTTCAAAAACAAAAGCTATACAAGAAAGCTTGGAGAAAATTTAAATATGGACTCTATACTACAATATTAAATTGGTGTAATTTTCTGGGCAGGCACAGTGGCTGACACCTGCAATCCCAGCACTTTGGGAGGCAGAAGTGGGCAGATCACTTAAGGCCAGGAGTTGAGGACCAGCCTGGCCAACATGGTGAATACAAAAAATACAAAATTTACTAAAAATACAAAATTTACCCAGGCATGGTGGCAGATGCCTCTCATCCCAGCTATTTGGGAGGCTGAGGCAGACGAATCGCTTGAACCCAGGAGGAGGAGGTTACAGTGAGCCAAGATTACACCACTGCAGTCCAGCCTGGGTGACAGAGTGAGACTCTGTCTCAGACAAAGAAACAAAAAAAATTAGTGTAATTTTCTTAGGTATGAAATACTATGGTTATACAGAAGGATGTCCTTATTCTTAGGAGATAAGATACTAAAGTTATTTAGGGGTAAAGTGTCATAATGTCTGCAACTCACTTGAGAATGATTTTGCCTAAAAATAAGGCAATAAATATATACATTTAAAAAGTAAATATGCATACATAAAGAAGACTGGAATCAGAGAAAGGATCAAACAGGATGGATTTTTTGTTTATTTTTGTGGGTACATAGTAGGTATAAAGATGGTTTTTTTGATTAGTGTTTTTCACATTTGGAGGCACCCTGGAAATTTCCACAAAGATGCCTATGGAAGAGGCAGGAAGGCTTCAGAATAAAGTCCCATGCCCCCACCCCACTTTAACCAGAGCAACGCCTCTTTATATCTGCTTTCTCTATTGTGATTCTGGGCAACTATTTTATTTAAGAAGAGATTTCCCTGCTTTAAACTATTTGAAAAGTGTTCTTTTAAGTGAATGGCTCTCACATAATATCTTGGTGTAGTGCTTATTATGTTCTCTGAACTAAATCAGATAACGGAATACTTTTACCCATCCAGAGAAAAAATTAATGCAGATTTTTTTTAAAGCTGGGCATGGTGGCACGCACCTGTAGTCCCAGCTACTCAGGAGTCTGAGGCAGGAAAATCACTTGAGCCCAGGAGTTTGGGGCCATAGTACACGATGACTGGACTTGTGAATAGCCACTGCACTCCAGCCTGGAGTAACAGTCTTACTTTTTTTTTTTTTTTTAAGAGACAGTGTTTCAGTCATAGCTCACTGCAGGCTTGAACTCCTGGGCTCAAGTGATCTTCTCACCTTAGCTGCCTGAGTAGCTGAGTGAGTGTACCACCACACTCAAGCTTTTTAAATTTTTAAAAATTTTTTGAGCTTGCTTTTGTGTATTTCTCTAACAAGTTGTTCTTGAATGTTTGGTACTTGCTACAGCTTATCTGTACTCAACTCTTACATAAAAATAAATCTTTCAGAGGCTGAAGTGGGTGGATCACCAGAGGTCAGGAGTTCCAGACCAGCCTGGCCAACATGGTGAAACCCCATCTCTACTAAAAAAAATGCAAAACTGAGGCCGGGCACAGTGGCTCACGCTTGTAATCCCAGCACTTTGGGAGGCTGAGACGGGCGGATCACAAGGTCAGGAGATCGAGACCATCCTGGCTAACAGAGTGAAACCCCATCTCTAGTAAAAACACAAAAAAATTAGCTGGGCACAGTGGTGGGCACCTGTAGTCCCAGCTACTAGGGAGGCTGAGGCAGGAGAATGGTGTTAACCTGGGAGGCGGAGGTTGCAGTGAGTCGAGATCATGCCACTGCACTCCAGCCTGGGTGACTGAGTAAGACTCTGTCTCAAAAAAAAAAAACCAAAAAAAAACCCCACAAAAATTAGCCTGCTGTGGTGGTGGGCACCTATAATCCCAGCTGCTTGGGAGGCGGAGGCAGGAGAATCTCTTGAACCTGGGAGGTGGAGGTTGCAGTGAGCCGAGATTGCACCAATGCACTCCAGCCTGGAAGACAGAGCAAGACTCTGTCACTGAATAAATAAATAAATAAAAGTACAAAATATTAAATATATTTAGTTTTGCTTTTTGTTTTTTTTGTTTTTGTTTTTGTTTTTGTTTTTTTTGAGACAGAGTGTTTTTCTGTCACCCAGGCTGCAATATAGTGACACAGTCGTAGTTCGCTGCAGCCTCAACCTCCAGGCTCAAAGAATCTTCCCACCTCAGCCACTGGAGCAACTGAGACTACAGGCTCACACCACTAGGCCCAGCTAAATTTTTTATTTTTTATGGTTTCTCGACATTACCCAGACCGGTCTCGAACTTCTAGGCTCAAGTGATCCACCTGCCGCAGCCTCCCAAAGTGCTAGGGTGACAGACGTGAGCCACCGTGTGCTGCCCTATTTAATTTTTTTAAGTATACTTTTAGTGTTATTCTATTGCTTGTATTTGTTCTACCTCTGGGAGGACTTTGAGAACTGCTGTAGATCATATGCAAACTATGGAGTCTTTTAAAAATTTAACTGACTTTATTCAGGAAATGTTATTTATTTATTTATTTATTTATTTGAGATGGAGTCTTGCTCTGTCACCCAGACTGGAGTGCAGTGGCGTGATCTCGGCTCACTGCAAGCTCTGCCTCCCGGGTTCACGCCATTCTCCTGCCTCAGCCTCCAGAGTAGCTGGGACTACAGGCGCCCGCCACCGTGCCCGGCTAATTTTTTATATTTTTAGTAGAGACAGGGTTTCACCGTGGTCTCGATCTCCTGACCTCGTGATCTGCCCTCCTCGACCTCCCAAAGTGCTGGGATTACAGGCATGAGCCACCTCGCCCAGCCAGGAAATGTTACTCTGATTATATTTTTGTCATTTACTTGAAGTTCATTATGTCACAGGGGAGCAATGACTGGGCCGGTGGCGCTCGGGTAAAAGAATTTACCAAGACAGTTGTGGGTAGAGGAAGGCAGATTTATTAGAGAAAGTAGGAAAATAACGGTGCCAGAGAGACAACAGGCAGCCTGCAAAAGAGAAGCCAACTGCAAGGAGACAAAGGCTTGGTGGAGATTTTACAGCATAGTGTTCATGCTGTGTGTTGAAGAGGGCCTTGTGCAGTACAGATAATGGCAAATTGCAGTGAGCTAATTTGCAGGTGTCTGGCGATAGTTGGGCAGAGAAAGATGGTGAGTTAATTGTGCGGAAGGGCCGTGTCCTTGACCATGAAGAAAGGCAGACTTACAGTTTATCTGCTTTTTCTTTTTACTTTCCCCTGCTCCCACCAGCCTGGCTTCCTTTCCCTAGTTAGGACTCCACACGTTAGTGGATTTACATATAGATTGGGGTGATTGTTCTTAGGAGGCTACCTAAAGCATCAACTATGTGCAAGGTGCTATTAGGCCCTATAAGTAATGGACAGGACATGCACCCCGCCCTTAAGCAGCACCATCTGGTAGCCACGTAGATGCATAAGTATTCTAAAGCTAAGTAGGGAGTTCTGTGGAAGCCCCTAGGTGGGGACTTAATTAAACAAAGGGTCAGGAAATGATTTCTGAAAGCAGAGCTGCCCCCAAGCTGATAACGCTAAAAGCCAGATGCAGATCAAAGTGGCTGGAGAGAAAAGTGGATAGTAAGAAGGGCTCAGATACCAGGGATCTTTTTGCAGTGATGGAAATGTTCTAAAATTGGATTGTCGTCATGGTTGCACAACTTTGTAAATTTACTAAAAGTCAGTGAGTTGAATACTTAAGACAGTATTCACTAATTATTTTTCATGTTCTATAGTAATAGAATCCCTGAACTTTAGTTGGGTATTTGAAATACTCTTATTTTCTAGACGTTTTGCATATAGGTGTGACCGTTTGTCTAAATTCTGGATGCAAATTGAAGTAGTACATGCAACCTATGACAAATAACCTTAAAGGGAGAGAGTAGGCTCATCATCTTTCTTCTTCCTGTCACCTGGAAAGTGATGTGATGGCTAGAGCTGAAGCATGTTGGCCAGGATGGTCTCAATCTCCTGACCTCGTGATCCGCCTGCTTCAGCCTCCCAAAGTGCTGGGATTTCAGGTGTGAGCTACCATGCCCAGCCACTAAAGCTGCTTTTAAAAAGTGGTCAGAAGTTAGCAGTGATAGATTGGGACCAACTAAGAATTGGGATAGTGGACTTGGTATTACGGGAGTTGGGAAGCCACTGAAGAACTTTAGTTAAGGGATGTGGATTTTTAGTGTGACTCTGGTGGAGATGGATTAGAGCCTGTTCTGCCAGACAGGAAGGACAGGCAGTGAAGCAGTTGCACCTTTTCAGGCAAAAGATGATGATGCCCTGATTAGGGCAGTGGCTCCAGAGATGGAGAGGAGGAGGGAGCAAAGAAACAGGAGCATTGGCCAGGCGCCATGACTCACGCCTGTAATCCTAGCACTTTGGGAGGCCAAGGCGAGTGGATCACCTGAGGTCAGGAGTTCGAGATCATTCTGGCCAACATGGCGAACCCTGTCTCTACTAAAAGTAAAAAAATTAGCCAGGCTTGGTGGCGTGTGCCTGTAATCCCAGCTACTCTGCAGGCTGAGGCAGGAGAATTGCTTGAACCCGGGAGGCGGAGGTTGCAGTGAGCCAAGATCGCACCACTTCACTCCAGCCTGGGCGACAGAGCGAAACTCTGTTTCAAAAAAAAAGAAAAAGAAAAAAAGAAATAGGAACACCTGTAGGCAGACCTTGATTGAATCAGAAAGGAATGGCAGGGAGGAAGAAGGCATTCAGGCTAACTCCCCACTCCTCAGTTTTTGACTTTGGAGGCCAAGTTAATGGTGATATCATTTACTGACACAGGAATTACACTACATTTTCACCACTGACTGTTTCTCTATGGGGCATGAAATACTTTGAGAAACTCACTTCACTAATGCAGGACCAAAGAAGTCATAGAGTGCATATGTGACATATGTCCCTCATACCACCCCGGTGCAGTGCTCTGTCCCAGCACTCTACCAGAAGAGACAAGAGGCTGTTTCTCTTTCTATTCTGTAAGGACACTACAGCAAGATATTTGCTCTTAAAGATGTAGGCTTCTTCAGTCTCCTAGCGCAGTGTTTGTTAAAGTGTCTGAAACACTGCCTCAGAATCCCCTGTGAAGCTTGTTTAAAAAAAAAAATGCATCTTCTGGCGAGGTATGGTGGCTCATACCTGTAATCCTAGCACTTTAGGAGGTTGAGACGGGTAGATGGCTTGAGCCCAAGAGTTCAAGACCAGCCTGAGCAATATGGTGAAACCCTGTCTCTACAGAAAGTGCAAAATTAGCCAGTTGTGGTGGCACACCCCATAGTTCCAAATACTCAGGAGGCTGAGGTGGGAGAATTACCTGAGCCCGGGAAATTGAGACTGCAGTGAGCTATGATCATGCCACTGCACTCCAACCTGAGTGTCAGAGTAAAACCCTGTCTCAAAGAAAAAAAGCATTTTCCAAGACCCTACATCAGACCTACTATATTAGTCAGGACTCTTGGTTGGAAGTAGCAGAAACTGAGCTCACACTACCTTAAGGAATTGTATAGGCTTATATTACAGCAAAGTCCAAGGGTTTGTCGTCAGGATTGAATCCCGAGACTCAGTTTCTTTCATTAGGGCTCCATTAATCTCTCACATGGACTTGCACTAAAAGTGGCAAAAATAGTCACCATCAGCTCAAAACTGCAGCAGAAAGGGTGTGTCATTTCCTTTTTAGCTCTGACAGATGTCCTGGGCAGGACTCTGGTTAGCCTGGCTTGGAGTCAGCTCCCACCAAACTACACGAACCAAATAGGATTATTAAGGATCTTGAAAAGGTAGTTTCCCAAAGGGATGATGGGCAAACAAAACCCATGTCACAACTACAGAATCAGAATCACTGGAGGTGGGAAGATTTTTTCCTTATTTTAAACAAACTCTCCAGGTGTTTCTCGCATTGAAATTCGTGAACCATTGGCTTAAAGGCTGTGTGCTTTCTAAATTCAGATGCATTTTCAGCACACTTAAAATGTGCAGCAAACCCAAAGCATTTTGTACCACTTCTCTCACAATAAACAGTTTCTCAAAGCACTTCATTTACTCCCTCTGGAATTCAGAGAAAATAACTGAGGGTAAGTAAACATGGGAATTTTTTTATGTCATCCCAGATGAATGTTCCTATTCTGCCGTCTCATCATTGTGCAGCTGTGAGCTTTTTCAGCATCCTATATTGCCTTTCTGGCCTTTCCTGTAGAAGTTCTTTAGGACCTTCTTACTTTGTTTTATTCACAAATTACAATCACTGAGGTGGGGAGTGAAATGTTGGGGTAGTCTTTAAGCCTCTCAAGTTTTAGGATGATTCTCACAGTTGGAAGACCACACTTTTTTTTCTTTCTTTTTCTTTTCTTTTCTTTTCTTTTTCCCCCTGAGACAGAGTCTCACCCTGCCACCCAGGCTGGAGTGCAGTGGTATGATTTTGTCTCACCTCAGTCTCTGCCTCCTGGGTTCAAATGATCCTCCCACCTCAGCCTCCTGAGTAGCTGGGACTACAGGCACATACCACCACACCTGGCTAATTTTACTTTTTTTGTAGAGATAGGGTTTCGCCATGTTTCCCAGGCTAGTCTTGAACTCCTGGGCTCAAGCAATCCTCCCTTCTCAGCCTCCCAAAGTGCTGTGATTACAGGATTATAGGCCACCACATCTGGCCTGGAAGATCACACTTTAAAAACTTACTCTAGCATACTAAGATGCCTAAGTAGATTCTGAAAATACAAGAATGGATTAAAAGCATGAGTAACTCCCAATTTTCTTCCCACTGTAATGTTCTTCCACAATGTTTACATAACTCTCAGGTCCTACATTTGAATCAATGATAGAGAAGTTATTACATATTATTTTTCTTTAGAAGCTATCTCTTCTAAGCAGGATCGAAGCTTTATTTCAAAGATTAACTTTAGCCAAAATTTGAGGACCACAGACCAGATTGAATACATGTGTCTATAATGCCTTCTATGAACCTGGCATTGTGCAAGTCCCTGAGGAATTCCTAGAAGAAGAGCCAGAAAGAATCCTTTCCTTCAGAGGGAACAGATACACACATAAAGAACTGATGATAGCACACATAAGATTGAAGCGACCTCTAAGAAGAAGAAATTTTTTAAGTTCTATGAGAACTCTTATGAAAGACATGGTGAAGAAGCAAACAAGGATTCCTAGGAGACATGATGCTGGAGCTGGACCTTGAAGGATTTTGATGGGCAGAAAAGAGTTTTGGAAAGGGTCTTCCAGTTTAAGAAAGTGACATAAGGGTCGGGTACGATGGCTCATGCCTATAATCCCAGCACTTTGGGAGGCCGAGGCAGGTGGATCGTTTGAGCCCAGGAGTTGAAGACCAGCCTGGGCAACATGGCGAGACCCTGTCTCTATAAAAAACAAATTTAAAAATTAGCTAGGTATTGGTGGCACATGCTTGCAGTCCCAGCTATTTGGGTGGCTGAGGCAGGAGGATTGCTTGAGCCCAGGAGTTCAAGGCTGCTGTGAGCTGTGTATGGCACCACTGCACTCCAGCCCAGGTGACAGAGTGAGACCCTGTCATAAAAAAAAAAAAAGACAGTGACATAAGCAAAGGTATAGGGTTTTCAAAGTTTGAGTTTTATTAGGTAAAGGTGAATGGTCTGAATGGTCTGGATGGTTTAAGCACAGAGTGTGTCATGGGGAAGTGGTGGGGCTGAAAAGTTAAGTCAGGACAGGTTATGAATGGCCTTGAAGTCCATGCTGAGGCAATGGGAACTCGATTCGATAAAACCTGGGGGGTTTGGGGGTGGGGGACAAGGGGAGGGAGACCATCAGGACAAATACCTAATGCGTGTGGGCTTAAAACCTGGATGACGGGTTGATAGGTACAGCAAACCAACATGGCACATGGACACCTATGTAACAAACCTACACATTCTGCACATGTATCCCGGAACTTAAAGTAAAATTTAAAAAATTGGCTGGGTGCAGTGGCTCACGCCTGTAATCCCAGCACTTTGGGAGGCCAGGGTGGGCAGATCACTTGAGGTCAGGAGTTCGAGACCAGCCTGGCCAACATGGCGACACCCTAGCTCTACTAAAAATGCAAAAATTAGCTGGGCGTGGTGGCAGGCACCTGTAATCCCAGCTACTTGGGAGACTGAAGCAAGGGAATTGACTGAACCCAGGAAACAGAGGTTGCAGTGAGATGAGATCATGCCGCTGACTCCAGCCTGAGTGACACAGCAAGACTCCATGTCAAAATAATAAGAATAATGAAATTTTAAAAAATAAATATGTAAATAAAAGAAAATACAGAGCAATAGGAATCCTACTCTGCTTGTTGGCAAATAAATGGATACAACCACTTTTTTTTTTTTTTTTTTTTTTTTTGGTGGGGGACAGGGTCTCACAAGAAGGAATAAAAAAAAACCTGGGGAGTTACTGTTATGAAATCAAAATCAGTCTTTTGACACCCTGAAGAACTGAGTAGAGAGGAGAACCTCTTGTAGATTGCATTGGAATCAGCCTTTCTCCTGAACCCTCTTGCTCTTTGGGATTTCCAGGCACCTGGCTGAGGTGTGGAGAATGCTGGCGGTGGAGCTTCCTAGCACGACCTGGATTCTGTGGAGGCTCCTGAGGAAGCTGCAGACATGCCATAATGAGCCTGCGCAGGAGAAGATGGCATATGTGGCTGTGGCTGTAAGCCCTTGAACTCTGCCCCTCTAATGTCAGCCCCTCCCAGGATGACTGACCCCACACCCCAGTGGAGAATGTTCCTTTTGGTCCCTCTCAAAGCCTGCATCTGTCATCCATTTATAAGTCTACAGTGTTTCTGCCAAGGGATTGACATGGAGGGAGCTGGGGAAAGTGAAGGAGTAAGAATGCTTTAATACAAACTTGTCCAACCTGCCTTTTTTGGTTTTTGTTGTTCTGTTTGGTTTTGTTTTAGGCTTTTGACAGCCTGAAGCCATGGTGTTTAATTTCTGTCTCTAGTGATAAGCGGAAAAGAGGGATGAGGAAGGTGCTTTATTAGCCCAACCAGAAACAGAAATTAAGAACCCATGACTGTCATCTGTCCCTTGGAAACATCCCTGGTTTAATATGTTTAAAACATTCCTTCCCTCATATTCTAAAAAGTATGTATCATCATAGTTAAAGAACAATGCAAATTTGTGGGAAAAAAAAAAACTTCAAATATTGTAGAACTGTATAAAACAAAGTGCAGACCAGATGCGGTGGCTCACGCCTATAATCCCAACACTTTGGGAGACCAGGGCAGTTAGATCACCTGAGGTCAGGAGTTCAAGACCAGCCTGGCCAATATGGTGAAACTCCATCTCTACTAAAATACAAAAATTAGCCGGGTATAGTGGTGCTCACCTGTAATCCCAGCTATTCAAGAGGCTGAGGCAGGAGAATTGCTTGAACCTGGGAGGCAGAGGTTGCAGTGAGCCAAGATTGCATGCTACCGCACTCCAGCCTGGGCAACAGAGTGAGACTCTGTCTCAAAAAAAAAAAAAAAAAAAAAAACCAGGCACAGTGGCTCTCACCTGTAATTCTAGCACTTTGGGAGGCCAAGGTGGGCCGATCACTTGAGGTCAGGAGTTTGAGACCAGCCTGACCCCAACATGATGCAACCCCATCTCTACTTAAAATACAAAAATTAGCCAGGCATGGTGGCGGCCACCTGTAATCCCAGCTACTCAGGAGATGAAGGCAGGAGAGTTACTTGAGCCCGGAAGGCAGAGGTTGCAGTGAGCCGAGATCATGCCACTGTACTCCAGCCTGGGTGACAGAGCGAGATTCTGTCTCAGAAAAAGAAAGAAAGAAAGAAAGTGCAGATCTCCCTGAGCAGAGGTTGGCCAGCTTTCTATAAAAGACCAGATGGTAAGTATTTTAAGCTTTGCAGGCCCCATATAGTCTCTGTCACATATTCTTTGGATTTTTTTTTTAAACAATCCTTTTTTTAAAAAGTGTAAAAACCATTCTTAGCTCATATCTGTAACAATCTCCCTAAAAATGAACTTTCCAGAAGTCTTTATACATATATAAACTTTTGGTGTATCTATTTGGTATACATTTTTTCCTTTTAAATACTTTATTTTTTAGAGCAGTTTTAAGTTCACAGAAAAACTGAGCAGACAGTACGGTGTTCCCATAAACCTTCTGTCTCCACACACACACAGCCTGCTCCACTATCAACATTTACTTTTTACTTTATTTTCTCCCCAACCAGTTTATGGTTCAGCTTTCTGTGCTCTCAATTGTTGTTATTTTTCTTTTCGAGACAGGGTCTCACTCTGTTGCCCAGGCTGGACTGCAGTGGCATGATCTCAGCTCACTGCGACCTGTTCCTCCTGGGTTCAAGCAATCCTCCCATATCAGCCTCCCTGAGTAGCTGGGAATACAAGAGAGTGTCACCATGCCTGGTTAATTTTTGTATTTTTTGGTAGAGACAGGGATTCCCCATGTTGCCCTATCTGGTCTCGAACTCCTGGGCTCAAACAATCCTCCCGCCTCAGCCTCCCAAAATGCTGAGATTACAGACGTGAGCCACCACACCCAGCCTTGTATATGTTTTTAATTGGCCATTTATATATCTTTTATGACTTGTTTGTTCATTTCCTGTACACCAGTCCTTCTCAGATTTAATATGCACACAAACCACAATCACTTGGGGATGTTATTAAAATGCAGGTTCTGATGTGGAAGGTCTGGGATGGGGCTTGAGATTCTCCCTGTTTAACCAGCTCCCAGGTGATGACAGTGCTACTGGTATGTGGCCTACCCTTTGACCAATAAGCCTTCACTTTTTTTTACTGCTATGTAAGAGCATTTTATATAGTAAGAATAATATATTGATACAAATACTTCTTCAGGTTGTTATCATCTAACTCTTTTTCTTTTTTTTGAGATGGGGTCTCACTCTGTCACCCAAACTGGAGTGCAACGGCACAATCTTGGCTCACTGCAACCTCCACCTCTCAGGTTTAAGGGATTCTTCTGCCTCTGCTTCCTTAGTAGCTGGGATTACAGGCATGAGCCACCTCACCTGGCTAATTTTTCTGTATTTTTAGTAGAGATGGGGTTTCACTATGTTGACCAAGCTGGTCTCAAACTCCTGACCTAAGGTGATCCACTGACCTTGGCCTCCCACAGTGCTGGGATTACAGGCATGAGCCACTGCACCTGGCCTGTTGTCATCTAACTTTATGGTAAATGTTGCCCTGGCTTTATATTTGTATGTAGTCAAATATATTAATAGTTTCCTTCATGACTTCATGACTTCTGTATTTCAAAATGGCAGGTGCTTAGTTCCTCTCTGTCTTTTCCACCACAGGCAACAGATGCCCTCTATGAGGTGTTTTTGGGAAACAGGCTTCGAGCAGCTACATTCCGACTCTTTCCTCAGCTTCTCATGACGCTGCTCATCCAGATTCATCATAGCATCGGCCTCACCATGTCTGATGTCGACATCCCAAGTGGCCTGTACACAGAACAGGAAGTGTCTTCAGAGGTCACCCCTTTGTGGTACTGCCCATCATTATTTCATTGACATTAAGTAACACGTACTAAGCACTGGGCACTGTGGTGAACACAGGGATAGCCAAGATGTAGTTCCAACTGGAGGGGAGCTTACAACCTTCAGTCCTCATGAGCCATCAATATTAAATGTGCAGGAATCATTCTGAGCTTTCATTGGTTATCTTTGGTTTTATTAGTAACAAGGTAAATGTGGCTGTCTGGGTTATATCTGGGTTAGCCAAATGTGATATTTTGTTAGCCCTTTCCTAATAAATCAAGTTGAGATGGAAACAAAATAGCCTAAACCTACCTCCAAAACTGATCCACCATGCAGTGATTTTTTTTTTTTTGGAGATGGAGTCTTGCTCAGTCGCCCAGGCTGGAGTGCAGTGGCACGATCTCAGCTCACTGCAAGCTCTGCCTCCCGGGTTCACACCATTCTCCTGCCTCAGCCTCCTGAGTTGCTGGGACTACAGGCACCCGCCACCATACCCAGCTAATTTTTTGTATTTTTAGTAGAGACAGGGTTTCACCTTGTTAGCCAGGATGATCTCAATCTCCTAACCTCGTGATCCACCCGTCTTGGCCTCCCAAAGTGCTGGGATTACAGGCGTGAGCCACCGTGCCCAGCCGGAGAGAGATTTTTAAGTTCCATTAGTCTCAGTAGAAATTTCTTAGTGTTGTTGGTCGGGTGTGGTGGCTCATGCCTGTAATCCCAGCACTTTGGGAGGCTGAGGCAGGTGGATCACCTGAGGTCAGGAGTTTGAGACCAGCTTGGCCAACATGGTGAAACCCTGTCTCTACTAAAAATACAAAAATTAGCTGGGCGTAGTGGCACAAGCCTGTAATCCCAGCTACTCAGGAGGCTGAAGCAGGAGAATCACTTGAACCCGGGAGACAGAGATTGCAGTCAGCCAAGATCACGCCATTGTACTCCAGCCTGGGCAACAGAGCAAGATTTTGTCTAAAAAAATAATAATAATAATAAAGAAGTTTTTTAGTGTTGCTATGGTACATGGATTTCTTTCAGAGAAAGTACTATAATGTGACATATTTAAGAACACCAGACTAAGTCAGTAGACCTGAGTTCTAGTGCAGTTCTCATTCATCCATTCAACTAGTTCTATACCCTGAGCAAATCTATTGTTCTGTGCCTCCGTTTCCTTATCTATAAATGAAAAGGTCAGGCAAAGTGATCTTGAAGGACCCTTCCAGCTTTATTTATTATTTTGTTTTATTTTTTGAGACAGGGGTACTGTCTGTCACCCAGGCTGGAGTGCAGTGGCATGGGGATCATGGCTCACTGCAGCCTCAACATCCTGGGCTCACGTGATCCTCCCACCTCAACCTCCTGCATAGCTGAACCACAGTTGCATGCCCAGCTAATTATTTTTATTTTTTATAGAGAAGGGGTCTCATTGTGTTGCTCAGGCTCCTTCCAGCTTTAAGATTCTCTGATGCTAGGTACGGAATAACAGTTCAGTAAGTAGCTTTTAAAGACAGTGGAGGGCCAGGCACAATGGCTCATTCCTGTAATCCCAGCACTTTGGTAGGCCAAGGCAGGAGGAGCATTTGAAGCTAGGAGTTTAAGAACAGCCTAGGCAACAGGGCAAGACCCTGTCTCTACAACAAATTTTTAGGCTGGGTGCAGTGGCCCACATGTGTAATTCTAACACTTTGGGAGTCTGAGGCAGGAGGACTACTTAAGCTCAGGAGTTCAGGACCAGCCTGGGCAACGTGGTGAAACCCTGCCTCTGCAAAAATTAGCCAAGCATGTTGGCACACACTTGTGGTCCCAACTACTCGGGAGGCTGAGGTGGGAAGATTGCTTGAGCCTAGGAGATTGAGACTGCAGTGAGCAGAAATCGTGCCACTGCACTCCAGCCTGGGTGACAGAACAAGACCCTGTCTCAAAACAATTTTTTTTCTTAAATTATCGGAGCCTGATGGCACGTGCCTGTAATTACAGCTACTCTGGACGCTGAGGCAGGAGGATCACTTGAGCCCAGGAGCTCAAGGCTGCAGTGAGCCACGATGGCACCCTTACCCTCCAGTTTGGGTGACAGAACAAGACCCTGTCTCAATAAATAAATAAATAATAAAAACAGTGGAGATAAATTGTGTGGGGTAAATTGTATCTCAGTAAAGCTGTAAAAAAAAAAAAGCAGTGTGTGTCTGTTTAGCATCCCAGATCATTTCTTTTATCATAGATTTCCTTCTAAACTCCTGGGGAAATGAGACCTAGTTAGATTTCTGTATGCTGAGATCTTATGTAAAGGGCCTTACAAGTTATTAGAGCATTAAGACTCTTTTGGTTGGCTGGGCGCGGTGGCTCAAGCCTGTAATCCCAGCACTTTGGGAGGCCGAGACGGGCGGATCACGAGGTCAGGAGATCGAGACCATCCTGGCAAACACGGTGAAACCCCATCTCTACTAAAAAAAAAAATACAAAAAACTAGCCAGGCGAGGTGGCGGGTGCCTGTAGTCCCAGCTACTCGGGAGGCTGAGGCAGGAGAATGGCATAAACCCGGGAGGCAGAGCTTGCAGTGAGCTGAGATCTGGGCACTGCACTCCAGCCTGGGCGACAGAGCAAGACTCCGTCTCAAAAAAAAAAAAAAAAAGACTCTTTTGGTCTCACTACTGCACTTGACTAGTCTTGAAAGTAGGCCGGGCGTGGTGGCTCACGCCTGTAATTCCAACACTTTGGGAGGCCGAGACGGGCGTATCATCTGAGGTCAGGAGTTTGAGACCAGCCTGACCAACATGGTGAAACCCCTTCTCTACTAAAAATACAAAAATTAGCTGGGTGTGGTGGCGTGCGCCTATAATCCCAGCTACTCAGGACACTGAGGCAGGAGAATTGCTTGAACCAGGGAGGCAGAGGTTGCAGCAAGCCAAGATCTCACCACTGCACTCCAGCCTGGGCAACAGAGCAAGCCTCCATCTCAAAACAAAAAAAAAAAAGAAGAAGAAGAAAGTAAAAGAAAAAAGAGAAGAGTCTTTTGGGCAGTCTGGGAAGGAGAGAATTACAGTCCAGCAGTTGTCAATGCGTGGCCCTCCTCAGTGAGAATAGGGTGATTGTGTGCTGGGCAGTTGGAGGGACCTACTCAAATCACCCACACTGTTTTTGTTTGATTTAGCTTTGCCATGCAGGCTACAAAGACTCTCCTCCTCAGAACATGCTGCTTGCAGGAATTCAACATCATGGAAAAGAATAAAGGATGGGCTCTCCTGGGAGGAAAAGATTGCCATCTTCAGGGAGTATTTCTCCTTGCCAAGTGAGGCTTCCTTGTCATGCATACACCCACCTGTTCTAAATCAGCATTGTTTTGGGTATTTATTTCCCTTCTAGTTATCACAGCAACTAAGGTTGAATAACCTCCTTATAAGAGGGTGGGCAAATATCCATAATGCTAGGCAAATTTTTCAGAGGTCCTGGCCCTACCATATACTGTCCTGTAGCTGGGCAAGAACTTCCAGAGGGTCCCCAGCCCTGAGACAATGCCCTCTGGATGGGAGCATATCTGAGAGTCATTCTGTTGGTGTTGTGTTTTGCAGTGCGTTGCTGGAAAGAAATCAGCTCCTTGCACAGAAGGTCATGTACTTATTAGTGCCTTTTCTTAACCGAGGGAATGATAAACATAAACTCACATCTGCAGGCTTTTTTGTGGAGGTAAGACTCATTCTTTAGAAGCTGGATTCAGGAAGCTTACAAAGCAGCAATCCCTGCTTTCCTAGGCTACTTCGAGTTAGTGGCATGTTGGGATCTGTTTCAACAGTAAGATAGAAATAATTTTCAGATTCAAGGCTGGGCACGGTGGCTCACACCTGTAATCCCAGCACTTTGGGAAGCTGAAGCAGGCAGATCACCTGAGTTCAGGAGTTCAGAACTAACCTGGCCAACATGGTGAAACCCTGTCTGTACTAAAAATACAAAATAATTAGCTAGGCTTGGTGACAGGCTCCTGTAATCTCAGCTACTCGGGAGGCTGAGGCACGAGAATCGCTTGAACCCAGGAGGCAGAAGTTGCAGTAAGCCAAGATCACACCACTGCAGTCCAGCCTGGGCAACAGAGTGAGACTCCATCTCAGAAAAACAAAACAAAACAAAAAACACAAAAAAGAAAGAATTTTCAGATTCAAGCCTCTCGAAATTCTTCTTTCCACACATGCATAATTCAGTAGTCCTTGTGTACCTATAGAGTAAATAAATATCCTGTATGTTCTGTATTGTAGAGATTTAAAAGGAAAATATATACTTTAGCATTGGTAGGAAGGTAGTTCCCCACATGAAAGAAAGATCATTTTTTTGGCTGATCTCTGGGTTCTTTCAGCTTCTCCGGAGTCCAGTGGCCAAGAGACTGCCCAGCATATACTCTGTTGCCCGCTTTAAAGACTGGCTACAAGATGGAAATCATCTCTTTAGAATTCTCAGCCTGAGGGGACTGTATAATCTTGTTGGACACCAGGAGATGGTAGGAGGGGCCCCCAGACCATGGATTCTTTTCTTGTCTTGTCTTGTCTTTTCTTTCTTGCTTGTTTGCTTTCTTGCTTTCTTTCTCTTCCTTCCTTTCTTTGCTTTCTTTCTTTCCTTTTT
>NW_012121820.1:16687424-16687941 GCF_000951035.1 Colobus angolensis palliatus
GGTGGCTCACACCTATAATCCTATAATCCCAACACTTTGGGAGCCAAGGCGGGTGAATCACCTGAGGGCGAGAGTTCAAGACCAGCCTAACCAACATGGAGAAACCCCATCTCTGCTAAAAATACAAAAATTAGCCAAGCATGGTGGCGCATGCCTATAATCCCAGCTACTCGGGAGGCTGAGGCAGGAAAATCATTTGAACCTGGGAAGCAGAGGTTGCAGTGAACAGAGATTGCACCATTGCACTCCAGCCTGGGCAACAAGAGCGAAACTCTGTCCCACAAAAAAAAAGAAAAAAAAAGTTAATGGAATTAGATGAAATAAATAAAAAATCCAAATCATATATATTCATAATAGTTGATAGCTGCAATTTGCATGGGAGGTATACTCATTATCACAACCACCTGGACAGCATTTAGGTATTTTTTTTTGTTTTTGTTTTTGTTTTTTTTTTGAGACGGAGTCTTGCTCTGTCGCCCGGGCTGGAGTGCAGTGGCCGGATCTCAGCTCACTGCAA
>NW_012121820.1:16689001-16695536 GCF_000951035.1 Colobus angolensis palliatus
GCAGATCACCTGATGTCAGGAGTTTGAGACCAGCCTGGCCAACAAAGTGAAACCCCATCTCTACTGAAAATGCAAAAATTAGCTACGGTAGCATATGCCTATAGTCCCAGCTAGTTGGGAGGCTGAGGCAGGAGAATTGCTTAAACCCGTGAGGCAGAGGTTGTAGTGAGCCAAGATCACACCACTGCACTCCGGCCTGAATGACAGAGCGACACCCTGTCTTAAAAAAAAATGTATTTCTGAAGCAAAAATGACAAATGTCAATGTATGTTAATTCTGGTTGATTGGATACATTAATACCTATTGCTTTATTCTACTTTTTCTTTTTTTAAAAAATTGACTTCCTAACTTGTGTTTATATTCTACTTACTTTTTCATGTGTGTGTTTAAAGTTTATAACCCTGAGACTGCTTCCTTTCAGTAGTTTCAGAAGAGCAGAATCCCTTTTCAGAATGAGAAGAACCCTTAAGTCCTCAGTCAAATTCTGCTTGAATTCCTGCCCGGGGATCCGTTTTCACACTGCTATAAAGATACTCCCTGAGACTGGGTAATTTGTAAACAAAGGAGGTTTACTAGACTCACAATTCCGCACTGCTAGGGAGGCCTCAGGAAACTTAAAATCCTGGCGGAAGGCAAAGGGAAAGCAGATACATCTTCACAATGGCAGAGCGGGAGAGAGACAGAAAGCAGGGGAAACTGCTACTTTTATTTTATTTTATTTTATTTTATTTTTTTTGAGACTGAGTCTCGCTGTGTCACCTAGGGTGGAGTGCAGTGGTGTGATCTCGGTTCACTGCAACCTCCGCCATCCGAGTTCAAGCTATAGCAATTCTCCTGCCTCAGCCTCCTGAGTAGCTGGGACCACAGGCATGCACCACCATGCCAGGCTTTTTTTTTTTTTTTTTTTTTTTTTTTGAGACAGAGTTTTGCTCTTGTTACCCAGGCTGGAGTGCAATGGTGCGATCTCGGCTCACTGCAACCTTCGTCTGCCAGGTTCAAGCAATTCTCCTGTCTCAGCCTCCTGAGTACCTGGGATTACAAGTATGTGCCACCATGCCTGGCTAATTTTTGTATTTTTAGTAGAGAGAGGGTTTTGCCATGTTGGTCAGGCAACTCCTGATCTCAGGTGATTCACCCGCCTCGGCTTCTCAAAGTGCTGGGATTACAGGCGTGAGCCACCGCGCCGGACCTAATTTTTGTATTTTTAGTAGAGATGGGGTTTTGCCATATTGCCAGAATGGTCTGGAACTCCTGATCTCGAGTGATTCACCTGCCTTGGCCTCCCAAAGTGCTGGGATTACAGGCATGAGCCACCACCCCCAGCCAAAACTGCCACTTTAAAACCAACAGATCTCCTGAGACCTCCCTCACTATCATGAGAACAGCTTGGGAGACGCCACCCTCATGAGCCAATCACTTCCCACCAAGTCCCTCCCTCTACATGTGGGAATTATAATTCAAGATGAAATTTAGGTGGGGACACAGAGCCAAACCATATCAGGATCTTTGAGCCTCTGTTTGGATACCTTGTGTGTTTGGGAGCTCACCGTGGCCTGAGCTACCTGTTCCGCTTTCCCTTGTTAGCAGAGCTCTTCCTTACCTGAGCCCAAGCCCATAGCCCTAGACCTTCCCTGCCTGGTCCCACTTTTGCCCTTGAGGCAACTTAAAGCAGCTCTGCCCCACCTCTATGTATCAGACCCGCTAGTAGTGAGAGAGGGCCATCATATCCCCTTCTTCTCCCTTCTGGATCTGCCAGCCCTAACAAAAATCAGTGAGCACTAGGTACTGAGTAAAGATGGGGAGCACCCCCTTTGGTACCAGTGATGCGCAATCAGGAGAAAAGCTGATGTGCTCCCTTTGGCCACACAGAGAGAAGACATCAAGAGCCTGTTGCCGTACATCGTAGACAGCTTGCGTGAAACCGATGAGAAGATCGTTGTGTCAGCCATCCAGATACTCCTGCAACTTGTTAGAACAATGGATTTCACTACCCTGGCTGCCATGATGAGGACCCTGTTCTCCTTATTTGGTGATGTAAGATAATCAGAGAGGAGAGACTTTCCTAGGAGGAGGGTAATGGACATAACAGCAAACAGAAGTTGGTACAGGAATAAATACACTCTACTTGGTATAGGACTTTTACTTTCAGAGCATTTCAAACCTGCTCTCTTAAGACCCTTCCAGGTAACCTGTGATGTTGATAGGGCAGATGTTATTGTTTTTCAGATTTAACAACCACCACCACAACAAAAAAAACTGAACCTAGAAACTTGCTAAGGTACTACACTGCTTTGTGATGGGGAAGGGGAAAACATTGTCTTTCCCTTCAAGAACTATCAGAACTGGGTCAAGATGGTGGATGATATTTATGTCCCTGTCCCAAATCCCATATATTTCTCAAGAGGAAATACATGGAGCACAGTGACCAGCATCCTTGGAAGAGTAAAACATACCAAGGCTGGGATTTCAAATTTCCGCGAAACAGCCTATGTGAATGGTTCCTGCCTGTAGCAGGTACAAGGTTTGCTGACTACAGGTGAGACTGTGTGCATCTCTCGCTTGTAGAGTGAGAAAACAAGTAGTGCCAAAGCAGCAAGTCTTACTGTGTCCATATATAGAGAGAGAGGGAGGGAGATGGAGGCTTGCTCTGTTGCCCAGGCTGGAGTGCAGTGGTGTGATCTTGGTCCACTGCAACCTCCACCTCCCAGGTTCAAGTGATTCTCCTGCCTCAGCCTCTCGAGTAGCTGGGACTACAGGCATGCGTCACCATGCCCGGCTAGCTTTTGTATTTTTAGTGGAGACGGGGTTTCCCCATATTGGCCAGGCTGGTCTTGAACTCCTGACCTCAAGTGATCTGCCCACCTCAGCCTCCCAAAGTACTGGGATTACAGGCGTGAGCCACTGCATCCGGCCTGTGTGCATGTATATTTTATTTCTTGCCCTCAGCTACATACAGCTAAATAGCGTCATATCAGGACTGGCTTTTCAACCCCTCCCAAGTTCTTACAAGCTAAGCATGCACACATTCAGTGAGTCACTTCCCTTTGTCTACTCCCTTCCTAGGTGAGACCTGATGTTCATCGTTTCTCCATGACTCTCTTTGGAGCTGCCATAAAGTCTGTAAAAAACCCAGATAAGAAGAGTGTAGAGAAACAAGTCCTGGACAGCTTGGTCCCACTACTTCTGTATTCTCAGGATGAAAATGATGTAGTAGCCGAGGTAATGCCTACTGTCAGGGTCTCTCATCCCTCAATAACTTCAAATCCAGAGCCAACTCTGCAAAGACAAGAAGCATTCATATATATATATGTGTATATATATATATGTGTGTGTGTGTGTGTGTGTGTGTATGTGTGTGTGTATATGTGTGTGTCTGTGTGTGTGTGTATATGTATGTATATATACACACACACATATATATTTTTGAGACAGGGTCTCTGTCACCCAGGCTGGAGTGCAGCGGTGTGATCTCAGCTCACTGCAACCTCCACCTCCTGGGTTCAAGCAGTTCTCCTGCCTCAGCCTCCCAGCTGCCCACGACCATGCCTGGCTAATTTTTGTATTTTTAGTAGAGATGGGGTTTCGCCATGTTGGCCAGGCTGGTCTCAAACTCCTGACCTCAAGTGATCCACCTGCCTTGGCCTCCCAAAGTGCTGGGATTACAAGCATGAGCCTCCGTGCCTGGCCTGACATTTCAATTTTTCATTATTACAGTGCTGCAGTTATTTTACCTATTTCCTTGTGCACGCATATGAGAGTTTCTTGAGGGCATAAACCCAGAAGTAGAGTATGTAGGTGTCTTTAACTTTTTATTAGATATTTATAAATCACTAAATATAGTGGCTGAAGTAATTTATATGCCCATCAGTAGCCAAAGGAATTCTTATGGCCCAAACATCTAGTGGACCTGAGATAAAATACTGGCTTGGAGATTCATCAGAGGTGTTGCGTGGTGCATGGGTGGCATTCTGAGAACAACGAACTAGAAAACAGACCCGCTTGCTAAATTTTGCTCAAGGATGTGGATCAGGAAGAGATCAGTCCTCTGGAGTTCCTTCTTTCCAACCCAGAGATGCCACAAGGACAGAAGTCAGGAGCTGCACTTCCTTTGTAGAGTGACAGAAAAATGGCATAGGAACAGTTAAGTGGAGGTGGGCGCTTCATCTCTAGGGCACACGGTAATGGGAATTCCTGCCCAAACCTCTGGTCTAGGGATTGCATCTACAAGCTGTCACTTTTGCCCAGCACCAGTGGGTTTCTACGTCCTCCCCAGAACCCTAGGGTTTTTGTGGATTCCATGTAAGGACTATTTGGGGAAGTTGGAGGAGGAGGAGGAGGGCAGGATTCTAGTTCCTTTCTGCCCTTCTCCTCTCTTTTATCAGCTTTTCATATTGCACTTTAGTACTAGTTTTATTGAAGAAAGATTACCTCTGTTTAAAAATGAGACTGGGCATGGTGATTCACATCTGTAATCCCAGCACTTTGGGAGGCCAGGGTGGGTGGATCATCCGAGGTCAGGAGTTCAAGACCAGCCTGGCCAACATGACAAAACCCTGTCTCTACTAAAAATACAAAAAGTAACCAGGCGTGGTGATGGGCACCTGTAATCCCAGCTACTCAGGAGGCCGAGGGAAGAGAATCGCTTGAACCTGGGAGATGGAAGTTGTAGTGAGCCAAGATGGCACCACTGTAGTCCAGCCTGGGCAACAGCATGAGATTCCGTCTCAAAAAAATAAAAATGTTTGAAAATGCTGATCTATGATCATCTCTTTCACAGGAGAGCAGGCGAGTCCTAACTATATGTACCCAGTTCCTGAAGTGGAAGCTGCCCCAAGAAGTGTACTCTAAAGATCCCTGGTACATCAAACCTACTGAAGCAGGAACAATCTGCAGATTCTTTGTATGTGAGCAATAATGGCTTTGTTAACCCTTTAACATACTGAGAGACCTATTTTCTTCTGACACACTGTTTAATGACAGAACATGGCATACAATAAATATTTCCCATTTCTTTTCACATCAGCAGTTGATATCTTTGAGCAGTGTTTTTGTTGTTGTTTTTTTTTTTTTTTAAGACAGAGTCTGGGTCTGTTGCCCAGGCTGAAGTGCAGTGGCGTGATCTCAGCTCACTGCAAGCTCCGCCTCCCAGGTTCATGCCATTCTCCTGCCTCAGCCTCCCGAGTAGCTGGGACTACAGGCACCCACCACCGTGCCCAGCTAATTTTTTGTATTTTTAGTAGAGATGGGGTTTCACTATGTTAGCCAGGATGGTCTCAATCTCCTGACCTTGTGATCTGCCCGCCTTGGCCTCCCAAAGTGCTGGGATTACGTGCGTGAGCCACCGTGCCCAGCCTATGACCTGTTTTTTATTGTGGATCTGTGTTTCTATAGTTTCGTCCCACCTGAGTCACAAATTTAGTTTCGATTGCTAAACTAAAAGACTGGTGGACTCTTAGGAGCCCTTCTAACATGGGTCAGAGGCTACAAGGTCAGGTTGATGCTGAAAAAGTTACTTATGGACTGAATTGAAATGGAGTTATATATTGCTTTTATAACTATCTTGAATCCTTTCCTTGACTAGAACAGATTGTTTTACTGTCCATCAGGGCATGTCCAGGGAGTCCCAAGCAAGGGCTGCCATGCAGTGTGGCCATGCAGCATGATGGCAGCATGCCACTTGTTCTGCCAGGACCCAGATGGTGTCATTTATCTTCATGAACTCCACAGAAGCTACTGTGGCTGATCTCAGAGTCAAGCTTGAGCCCGGGCAGCCTCCACAAGCCCATCCATGGTTTTCTAGAAGCTGGCCCTAGAACCACCTAGCAGACCTTAGGAATGACTAACTATTCCCAGGAGTCTTCCATATATATCACCTCTTTAGGACCCACAGAAGCTTTCTCTGATCAGACTTGCAGTGCCCTTGTGTCTGGGATTCCATTAGGGATTATCTGTCTGATCTGCACCCAAACCTATAGCTGATGCACTGATGACAGCATTTACAGAAGGAGATTTGGTGCTGTCAACTACAAGTTGTCCATGTTAATTATGCCGTAAGTTCTATCAAAATAAACCCTATTTTCCCCCTCTTATTTATTTATTTATTTTTTGAAACAGAGTCTCACTCAGTTGCCCAGGCCTTGGCCTCCCAAGTAGCTGGGATTACAGGCTCGCACCACCATGTCTGGCTAAATTTTGTATTTTTTTAGTAGAGCTGGGGTTTTGCCATGTTGGTCAGGCTGGTCTGGAACTCCTGACCTCAGGTGATCCACACAGCTCTACCTCCCAAAGTGCTGGGATTACAGGCATGAGCCACCACACCCAGCCTCCCCCTCCTATTCTTGAGGTGCCTTCCCTATACAATATCCACTGAGAGGTGCCTTCATTCACCCAAAAGCCATGACAGGCCATAGAGAACCCGAGGATTAAAACTTTCTGAGGGGGCCAGGTGCAGTGGCTCACACCTGTAATCCCAGGACTTTGGGAGGCCGAGGCGGGCGGATCACAAGGTCAGGAATTCGAGACCAGCCTGGCCAAT
>NW_012121820.1:16696811-16698224 GCF_000951035.1 Colobus angolensis palliatus
CTGGTCTCGAACTCCTGACCTCAGGTGATCCACCCGCCTTGGCCTCCCAGAGTGCTGGGATTACAGGCATGAGCCACTGTGTCCGGCCTAATTTTTGTGTTTTTAGTAAAGATGGGATTTCACCGTGTTGGCCAGGCTAGTCTCGAACTCCTAAGGTGATCCACCTGCCTCAGCTTCCCAAAGTGCTGGGATTACAAGCGTAAGCCACCACACCCAGTCAGTATCCCCATTTTTATGTATGCATGGTGTGGGGGTTTTATATGTGTGGGCAGGGGTGGTGGTTTGAGACAAGGTCTCACTTTGTTGCCCACGTTGAAGCACAGTGGCATGATCATGGCTCGCTGCAGCCTCAACATCCTGGGCTCAAGCAATCCTCCTGCCTCCCTCAGCCTCTTGAGTAGCTGGGACTATAGGCCTGTGCCACCATGCGCAGCTGATTTTTTTTTTTTTTAAAGAGACAAGGTCTTGCTACATTGCCCAGACTGATCTTAAACTCCTGGGCTCAAGCAGTCTTCCTGCCTCAGCCTCCCAAAGTGCTGGGATCACGGGCATTAGTCACCGTACCCAGCTGTGAGTCACTGCACACGGCCAAGTATCCCCATTCTTTATGAAGATGACCTTGGAAAAAGGGGCTCTGCTACCTATAGGTAACCACCAGGCACATGGAAGCCCAGTTTTTGGAATCTGCCTAATTATCAGAAGGCCAATTCCACCAGCTGCTTAGATGTCTTAATGATAAGAAAAACTTTTAGATATTCATTTCCAAGAGCAAAAGCCAGATCACAGTACTCATTGACTTTATCCTGCCTTTAGGCCTTTTATCGAAGTACATGGATCACAATGAGCTCAGGAGGATGGGTACTGACCGGATAGAGGATGGTAAGTGATAACAGTCCTTGAATTTGGGGTGTACCCATATTTTGGAAGGTATCAGAGGCAGCCGCTGTGGGAAGGCTTTATAGCAGAGCTGAGACCCTGAGCTCTAGAAAACCTGGCTTTTGTAGCAGGAATGCTATTGGTGATTTCAGCTGAATGACAGTCCCATTCCAGTCCAGTTTCCCCTTTAGGAAAGGACATGACCCTGTTTGTCTGGAAACTAGCTTTGATGAGTCTTGGGGACAGTTCCTGAGCCTTGTCTGTCAGCAAATAAGACATTACCTAGAAATACTATCTTAGTAAATTATGATGATTCCTCACAAGTGCCACAGAGATGACTGCAGCACTATTTTCTATAAGCAGTTGTCCTGTAACGTAGGTAGGACTTGGCAATAGAGATGTTTTATAGTCACATTTTTCTTTAATTTTTTTCTTTAATGTTTTTCTTTCAAATCCCCTGTTCTGAGACACAGGCATTCGTTTTTTTTCTTTCGAGACGGAGTCTTGCTCTGTTGCACAGTCTGGAGTGCAGTAGCC
>NW_012121820.1:16699094-16703764 GCF_000951035.1 Colobus angolensis palliatus
AACTTCTTACTTCAGGTGACCCACCTGCCTCAGCCTCCCAAAGTGCCAGGATTACAGGCATGAGCCACTGCACCTGGCCTCTATTTAAAAAAAAAAAAAAATTAGTCGATGTGGTGGTATGTGCCTGTGGTTCCAGCTACTCAGGAGGCCAAAGCGGGAACATTGTTTGAGCCCAGGAGGTCAAGGCTTCAGTGAGCCGAGATTGCACCACTGCATTCCAGCCTGGGTGACAGAGTAAGATTCCATCAAAGAGAGAAAGAGAGAAAGAGAGAAAGAGAGGAAGAGAGGAAGAGAGGAGGGAGGGAGGGCGGGAAGGAGGGAGGGAGGAAGGTAGGTTATTCCAAGGGATAGGATTCTACATGGCTGATTCTGTTCAAATAAAAGGAAATTATTTTCTAATCTAAAAGGGGGACGAAACTTCCTTTTCCATTCAAAAGTTATCTTATGAAAGATCTAGAAAATATATATAATTATGTGCATATAGATTAGAATGAACCATATGTGATTAACATTTCATGTTCTATGGAACATGGCCGGGTGTGGTGGCTCGCGTCTGTAATCCCAGCACTTTGGGAGGCCGAGGCAGGTGGATCACCTTAGGTCAGAAGTTCAAGACCAGCCTGGCTAACATGGTGAAATCCCCTCTCTATTAAAAATACAAAATTAGCCAGGTGTGATGGCACATGGTGCATGCCTGTAGTCCAGCTACTCGGGAGACAGAAGCAGGAGAATCACATGAACCTGGGAGGCGGAGGTTGCAGTGAGCCGAGATGCGCCATTGCACTCCAGCCTAGGGACAGAGCGAGCCTTCATCTCAAAAAATAATAAATAAATAAATAAATAAATAAATAATAAATGTTCTGTGGAACATGTAGACAGACCTCAATGCAACAAGTGAAAGAAACTACAAACTAGTGAAGTGTTACATTTTGGAAGCAAACAAGATGAATTTAAAGGCAAAACACTGCTTAATAAATATAAAGCTCCAAATTATGAAGAGGTCTTGAGTGTTTTTGAGAGCTTGGAGAATTATACATAAAAAAGAGAACCTGGCCCGGCATAGTGGCTTATGCCTGTATTCCCAGCACTTTGGGAGGCTGAGGGGGTAGATCACCTGAGGCCAGGAGTTCAAGACCAGCCTGGCCAACATGGCAAAACCCCGTCTCTACTAAAAATACAAAAATTAGCCGGGCATATTGATATGCACTGTAATCCCAGCTACTCAGGAGGCTGAGACACGAGAACTGCTTGAACCTGGGAGGCAGAGGTTGCAGTGAGTCAAGAACATGACATTGCACTCCAGCCTGAGCAGCAGAGCGAGACTCTGGCTCAAAAAAAAAAATTAATTAATTAAATAAAATAAAAATAAAAAAGAGAACCTTTTCTAGGTATGATACCGAAGGCATATCCATAAAATAAAAGAATGGTAGATTTGTCTACATCAAAATTTTAAAAACCAACTTTGAAAAAGAGAGAAATAGTTAAAAGTGAAACGCAAACAATAATATGAAGGGAAATATTTGCAACATGATAAAGGGTTAATACCCTTAAATCAAATTAGAAATCCTCAAAAGAAAAGTGGCAAACAATATGAATAAGCGGTTCATAGAATAATTACAAATGGCCAATAAATAGATGAAAGATATTTGATATTACTAGTAATCAGAGGTTTGCAAAATAAATCATGATGAGATGCCAGTATGCGTTTTTCTGTCAGAATGGCAAAGATTACCAATTAATAAACTTTGAGCTGGACACAATGGCTCATGCCTGTAATCCTAGCAGTTTGGGGGGCCCAGGTAGGTGGATCACCTAAGGTCAGGAGTTTGAGACCAACCTGGCCAACATGGTGAAACCCCATCTCTACTAAAAATACAAAAATTAGCCAGGTGTGATTCAAGGAAAATCGCTTCAACCTGGGAGGCGGAGATTGCAGTGAGCCGAGATCATGCCCCTGCACTCCAGCCTGGGTGACAGAGTGAGACTGCGTCTCAAAAAAAAAAAGAGGGAGATTCTCCTGCCTCTGCCTCCTGAGTTGCTGAGATTACAGGCACCATGCCTGGCTATTTTTTGTATTTTTAGTAGAGACGGGGTTTCACCCTGTTAGTCAGGCTGGTCTCGAACTCCTGACCTCGTAAGCTGCCCGCCTCGGCCTTCCAAAATCCTGGGATTACAGGCGCAAGCCACCTTACCCAACCTGACTTATCAATTCTTCTTTAGGAATTTAATCTATGAAAATAAGCAGAAATAATTACAGGAATGTTCATTTTAGTGTTATTTAGAATAACCAAAATGGGAAATAATCTAGATTGGAAACAACAGATAATTAAAGAAATTATAGCATATTCATATTGTAGAATTATATACAGGTTGAGCATCCCTAATCAGAAAAATCCAAAATCTGAAATATTCTCCACGCTGAAACTTCTTGAGTGTTAATGTGACACCACAATGGGAAAATTCGATATCTGACCTACCTCATAAGACAAAACACAATCAAGCAGTTGTGGTGGCTCACACCTGTAATCCTAGCACTTTGGGAGGCCAAGGCAGGCAGATCACCTGAGGTCAGGAGTTCAAGACCAGCCTGGCCAACATGGTGAAGCCCTGTCTACTAAAAATACAAAAATTAGCCGGGCATAGTGGCACGCACCTGTAATCCCAGCTACTCAGGAGCCTGAGGCAGGAGAATCGCTTGAACCTGGGAGACGGAGGTTGCAGTGAGCCAAGATCTGTCACTCTGGGTGACAGAGTGAGACTCTGTTTAAAACACACACACACACACACACACAGAGTCAAAACTTTGTTTCATGCACAAAACTATTTAAAATATTGTATAAAATTACCGTCAGGGTATATGTATAAGGTGTATATGAAACATAAATGAATTTTGTGTTTAGACTTCAGTCCCATCCCCAAAATACCTCATTATGTATATGCACATCTTCCAAAATCCGAAACAATCTAATTTCCAAAACACTTCTGCTTCCAAACATTTTGGATACGGGATCTTCAACCTGAATAGCCATGAAAAATATTATAGAATAATTTTCATTTTATTTATTTATTTATTCATTTATTTATTTTGAAACAGGATCTCAGCCTGTTGCCCAGGCTGGAATGCAGTGGCACAATCTCAGTTCATTGCAATTTCTACCTCCTAGGCTGAAGGGATCCTCCCACCTCAGTCTCCCAAGTAGCTGGGACTACAGGCACAAGGCACCACACCTGGCTAGTGTTTTATTTTTTGATGATGTTATGTAGGCATAGGGTTTTGCCGTGTTGCCCAGGCTGGTTTTGAACTCCTGGGCTCAGGTGATCCACCTCCCTAGGCTTCCCAAAGTGCTAGAATAATTTTTAAATGACTCAGATAAATGATGATGTGGTATCATTAAATAAAACCAGCATTTGCAATTCCTAGGTCATATGGTTCCGTTTGGACAAAAAGTAAAAGCATATATATGTAAATATAAATGTATGAAAAAAAGACCAGAAAGATATACATTGAAAATAACAGTAGTTATCTCTAGATGGTAGGATTATGGGTGACTTTTCTTCTTGTGCTTACATGTAATGTCTAAATTTTCTGCACAATGAACATGTATTTATTGTGCAATATGAAAACATAAAAACTGCTTGGCACGGTGGCTCACACCTGTAATCCCAGCACTTTGGGAGGCCAGGGTGGGTGGATCACTTGAGGTCAGAAGTTCAAGACCAGCCTGGCCAACATGGTGAAACATGGTGAGCCGAGATCGTGTCACTGCACTCCAGCCTGGTCAACAGAAGGAGACTTCATCTCAAAAAAAAAAAAGAAAAGAAAAGAAAACGTTAAAAACTAAACGTTTTGTTTTGTTTTTTGTAATTAAAAGAGGTTAGTGATGTAAGAGTTACTTCTAGGACCAACACAGGAACTTAGATATTAACATTAGACATGGCTTGGGAGGTCCTGATAATTTGACTTTAGAAAGACTACTTGGAATGTGATTATTGCAGAAGAGTGGAATGTCTGGCAACTCAGAAACCAGTAGGTTTTGTAGATCAAAATTGGAATCAATTCACTGATATATAAACTTTTAGACAGTTGGACCTGTAATCTAAGCTGCTATGGGCATGTAAGCTTTTTGCTATCTAGACCTTCGTTCATTTCCATAGATCTCAGGGGCTTTTACCTCCAACCTGTGTTTGCCTGCCGCTAGATCTGAGAGACCTGCTGTGTGACCCTGAGCCCTCGCTGTGCATCATCACCTCCCAGACTCTGTTACTAGTCCAGATGGCGAGGGCCGAACCAAAACCTAAGCAGAGAGTGAACTGGTTGCAGAAGCTTATGGGCAGGTCCTCTGCCTAGAAACACAAGGCAAGCAACATCAGGTAAAAACCAATCCTTTCAGAAACCACAGGAGCCACTGATGCCAGCCCCCCTTTTTTCAGACTTAAAACAATGCCAGCATGAAGCCACCTCTACCCATTTAATTACCTCCAACGTGTTTTTTGCTTTCAAAACCTTGAAGAAGATATAGAGGAGGGCACTTCTTAGTTTAAAATTGCAGATACAGTTTACAAATCTACAGAGTTTTTGGCTGGGCATGGTACCTCACGCCTATAATCCCAGCACTTTGGGACTCCAAGGCGGCAGATCACTTGAGGTCAGGAGTTTGAGACCAGCCTGG
>NW_012121820.1:16703814-16713808 GCF_000951035.1 Colobus angolensis palliatus
AAAAAAAAAAAAAAAAAGTTCAAATCCAAACAGATAATCCATCATCCACCTTCCTAATCCAGGAATGTAGCACCCTGAGCCTCCCCTTAAAATGGCGCCATTACACTCTATGCTGGGCGACAGAGCAAGACTCCATCTCAAAAAATCTGTTTTAAAAAAAAAAAAAAAAAGTTCACATCTTTTTTTTGTTTGTTTGATTTCTTTTAGTGATAGGGTCTCCCTCTGTCACCCAAGTTCAAGTGCAGTGGCATGATCACAACTAACCTCGAAGTCCTGGCCTCCTGCCTCAGCCTACTAAGTAGCTGGAACTACAGGCACATACAACCAACCATACCTGTTAAATGGCCCTTCATGCTGTTGTCTCCATCTCAGAAAATAAGATAGCTCTTAACTGCTACAAACCGTTCTTTGTCAAATGGGAAAGGCAAAACAGAAATAAGAGCTAATATAGGTGATGTTAGGGTTTGCCTATATCTACATCTTCTGCCTCCATTTAAATCATAAACTGGATTTTATATTGCACATGCTATCTTACCAAATATCAGCACAATTATTTGCTCTGTAAATAGAGCTATATTTGGAATAGGCAAAATAATACAGTGGAAATATTATGAAGTTCGGAGTGTGCAGGTCTGGGATCAAATGCCAGCATTATAGCTGACTTTCTGGAAACATTAAAAAAAATTATTTCTCAACTGCAGGTTCATGTAAAAAATGGAGATAGCATTTTCTAACTAAAGGCTTGTTGAAAGGAATAAATGAAAGAGTATGTGTAAGAGGTATTACACAGATTGAGCACAGAGTACATATTTAGTGATTGTTAATTCCCCTTCCTCCCCCTTGTACAGGACTCGCACCAGGGACTAAGAGCTAGAGATGAATAAGCTAATTTTTTTTCTTTTTCTTTCTTTTTTTTTTTTTTTTGTAGGACAGAATCTTGCTATGTTGTGCAGGTAGGCTAGTCTTGAACTCATGGCCTCAAGTCATCCTCCTGTGTCAGCCTCCGAAAGTGCTGAGATTACAAGCATGTACAACCGCACCCAGCAGAATTCCAGTCTTGAGAAGCAGGTCAAGGACAGCTTCAAAAGAGATTCTAAATAAATGTTAATGTTACAATGGATTTTTTAAAAGAAAAGATTTTAATATCACTGGCTATTGTTTTTATTTTTTTTTTTTTTTTTTTTGAGACAGGGTCTCACTCATTTACCCAGGCTGGAGTGCAGTGGCACGATGATGACTCACTGCAACCTCAGCCTCCTGGGCTCAAGTGATTCTCCCCACTGAGCCTCCCAAATAGCTGGGACTACAGGTGTGTGCCACCATGCCCAGCTAATTTTTTGTATTTTTGGTAGAGATGGGGTTTTGCTGTGTATCCCAGGATAGTCTCAAATTCCTGAGTTTAAGTAATCTGCTCACCTTGGCCTCCTAAGTGCTGGGATTACAGGTGTGAGCTACCATGCCTGGCCAACAATCCATTCTAATAGTTTCATATTTAATGATGTATTTTTGTGAAATCCTTTATGGCCCTGTCTTCTTCCTTTTCCTTTCCCTTAAAAACCTCCAAGCGGCCAGGTGCAGTGGCTCATGCCTATAATCCCAGCACTTTGGAAGCCCGAGGCAGGCAGATCATGAGGTCAGGAGTTTGAGACCAACCTGGCCAACATAGCGAAACCCTGTCTCTACTAAAAATGCAAATACCCGGGCATGGTGTCATGTGCCTGTAGTCTCACCTACTCAGGAGGCTGAGGCAGAAGAATCACTTTAACCCAGGAGGCGGAGGTTGCAGTGAGCCAAGATCATGCCACTGCACTCCAGCCCAGGTGACAGTGCAAGACTCCATCTAAAAAAAAAAAGGAAAAAACCTCCAAGCAAGAAAAAAATCTCTGAATTGGTGTAATGGTAAATATATCCCAATATATCCAAGTTTTCCACTCCTTCTCCCCTTTTTTCCATTTTCATGATTCCCTCTCCTATAACCGATATCAGATCTTCAAATGGCTCTAGGATAGGAACTATTATTTGTTGAGTACCTACTGTTTGCTTTAAGCATAAATGGAGAAAAGTTTCTTACAAGCAGAAATTTTCTGGGAAAAGAGATTAGTTTGTGCTGGGCGACCACTTTTATAAGTTGCATATGGAATTGTGGGAGATCCCCAACAGGCACACTGAACTAATTAGAAATAGTCACCATCAATCTGATTCTCAGGCTCTTGTTTGGTTGAAGAATATACACGGAGAGCCAGAGCTGAGCTATCTAGGGCAATGGAGGGACATTTTGGAGGTGATATGGGAAAAAAAGAAAGGAAATGGAACAACTGGCAGGTGAAGAATGGAAATATCTAATGGTTAATTGCATTAATTTTTTTTTTTTTTTTGAGATGGAGTGTTGCTCTGTTGCCCAGGCTGGTGTAATCTTAGCTTACTGCAACCTCTGCCTTCCCGGTTCAAGTGATTCTCCTCCTGCCTCAGCCTCCCGAGTAGCTGGGACTACAGGCGAGCATCATCATGCCCAACTAATTTTTGTATTTTTAGTAGAGACAGGGTTTTGCCATTTTGACCAGGCTGGGCTCGAACTCCTGGCCTCAAGTGATCTGTCCACCTCAGCCTCCCAAAATGCTGAGATTACAGGCATGAGCCACCATGCCTGGCCCCCATTTCCCCCAATTCTTTGATATCTGGTTCAAGTATTCTTAGCTATTATCTTTTAGTTAGTGATGTGGATGAAATGCTTTTTTTAAACATTGCGATTATGACTAAATAAAAATTGAGTTTGCATTTTTCCAAATTAAAGGAAAAAAAGGTAGCCATAAGGAATCACAAATATGACTAGGGTAGGGTGAGAAAGGGGAGAGTAGCAAATGAAAGCAGAGTTAGACAGGGGACCACCAGACCTTCAGTGCCTTGTAGGCCAGGACAAGGAGCTTGGCTTAACCCTGAAAGAAATGAGGAGTCGCTGGAACATTTTCAAACTTTTGGATTTTTGACAATTGAATAGATTAAAATATGGTTTTACACTGGCTTAAACTTGTATATATATATTTTTCCTATTAGAAAGATTGGGGCCGGGCGCGGTGGCTCACGCCTGTAACCCCAGCACCTTGGGAGGCCGAGGCGGGCAGATCACAAGGTCAAGAGATTGAGACCATACTGGCCAACATGGTGAAACCTCATCTCTACTAAAAACTACAAAATTTACCCTAGCATGGTGGCACATGCCTGTAGTCCCAGCTGCTCAGGAGGCTGAGGCAGGAGAATTGCTTGAAACCAGGAGGTGGAAGTTGCAATGAGCCGAGATTGCACCATTGCACTCCAGCCTGGGTGACAAGAGTGAGACTCCATCTCAGTCAGTAAATAAATAAATAAATAAATAAATAAATAAATAAATAAATAATGGAAGGGAGGAAGTAAAGAAAGAAGGAAGGGAAGGAAGGAGGGAGGGAGGAAGAAAGGAAGGAAAGAAAGAAACAGAGAAAGGAAAGAAAGGAAAGGAAAGGAAGAAAGAAAAAGAAAGTTGGGTATCTTTTCACATCTAAAAGCCATTTACATTTGCTTTTCTAAGATTGTATGCAAATCCTTTTCCCATTTTGTGGGTAGAAAGGCTTTATTGATCTTTATAATGCACTACTTCCACAGTGTAGACCCAGCTTAAAGATCACCACTTTAGTTTTTACTCTGAGGAAAAAGAAGATTAAGAATGGTGAGGTCGGCCAGGCACTGTGGCTCACGCCTGTAATCCCAGCACTTTGGGAGGCCGAGGTGGGCGGATCACGAGGTCAGGAGATGGAGACCATCCTGGCTAACACGGTGAAACCCCGTCTCTACTAAAAATACAAAAAAAAATTAGCCGGGCGTGGTGGCGGGCGCCTGTAGTCCCAGCTACTCGGGAGGCTGAGGCAGGAGAATGGCGTGAACCCAGGATGTGGAGCTTGCAGTGAGCAGAGATCATGCCACTGCACTCCAGCCTGGGCGACAGAGTGAGACTCTGTCTCAAAAAAAAAAGAATGGTGAGGTCCAGCCAGGCATGGTGACTCACGCCTATAATCCCAGCATTTTGGGAGGCTGAGGTGGGTGGATCTCCTGGGGTCAGGAGTTCAAGACCAGCCTGGCCATCATGGTGAAACCCCATCTCTACTAAAAATGAAAAAAAAAAGAAAAAAGCCAGGTGTGGTGGCATGCGCCTGTAGTCCCAGTTACTCGGGGGGCTGAGGAAGGAGAATTGCTTGAACTCGGGAGGCAGAAGTTGCAGTAAGCTGAGATCTTGCCACTGCACTCCAGCCTGGGTGACAGACTGTCTAAAAAATTAAAAAAAAAAAAAAATGGTGAGGTCAGGTCTTGCCCCTCCCCCACAACTATCAACTGCTTTAAAAAAAAAAATAGTTAGAAGGTTAGACAAGCAGTTTGTCCTGAGAGGGGCAAGTGCAGACTGATTTTCTGCTTAGGGCACAGCAAAGCTGGAAGACAAAAAAGGAAAAAAAAATTAAGAATTTCAAAATGAAAGAGACATCTTGGGAAAATTAATTAGAACTTTCTTGTACTTTATTACACTTACTTTGTGTAAGAATTGCATATATTTTGAATTACATTTGGAAAGGTGCACACTATAATCTTTTTCATCTTAAAGGTCATAATCAGGCTCCAACCACATGCTTTGGGAGAACTCTGAAATATTAAACCACAACAGGGAGGCTAATCATAGAGGCTATCACACAATGGGATGAAAATAGAAACAAACTTCATATGTATCTGAATCAAAAATGAAGGGCAGAGTAAATCTATTTCACTACCCATACTTTATTTTCTTTTTCTTTCTTTCTCTGTCACCAGGCTGGAGTGCAGTGGCATGATCTCGGCTCACTGCAACCTCCGCCTCCTGGGTTCCAGCTATTCTTCTACCTCAGCCTGCCAAGTAGCTGGGATTACAAGCGCCTGCCACCATGCCCAGCTAATTATTGTATTTTTAGTAGATACAGTGTTTCACCATATTGGCCAGGATGATCTCGATCTCTTGACCTGGTGACCCGCCCGCCTCAGCCTCCCAAAGTGCTGGGATTACAGGCGTGAGCCACCGCGCCCGGCCTGCCATACGTCATTTTCTATTCAGAAAAGCTCAATTTTGGGTTGCATGGGCATGCCCTGGGATAATCAGAAAAAATAAAATCAGTATAAGGAAGAGCATATTGATTTTGGGTTTTTTAAAATGCAAGTAGGTGAGGCTGGGTTTGACAGATGTGTCCTTAGCTGGTTGGTTGGTTGTTTTTGAGACAGAGTCTCACTCTGTTACCCAGACTGGAGTGCAGTGGTGCAAACTTGGTTTACTACAGCCTCTGCCTCCCTGGTTCAAGCAATTCTCAACTCTTATGTCTCAGTTGCCCAGGTTGCTGGGATTACACAGGTGCACCCACCCGCCCAGCTAATTTTTATATTTTTAGTAGTGACGGGGTTTTGCCTTGTTGGCCTGGCTGGTCTCGAACTCCTGGCCTCCAGTGATCCATCTGCCTCGGAGTACTGGGATTACAGGCAAAGCAAATAAAGAATGAAACAACAAAAGAACGAACACAGCGATTTCTTGAAAACAAAAGTACACTCCACAGTGGGGAAGCAGACCCACACAGCAGCTCAAGGGCCCAGATACAGAATCTTCTTGGGTCCAAATATCCCCTAGAAGTTTCCCATTGGTCACTTTATGCTTACTCAATGTAACTGAAGTGGTAGCCCACCATCAGTGTGAGTGGTTGCAGAAAGCAACCAATCAGAGGCCAGGATGAAGTTACAAAAGTATACTATTAATGCAAACGAAGACTCTCCCGCCATCAGTCTGATTGGTTGTGGACAGCAACTGTGTCCAGAATTGGTGGGTTCTTGGTCTCACTGACTTCAAGAATGAAGCCGCGGACCCTCGGTGTTAACAGTTCTTAAAGATGGTCTGTCCACAGTTTGTTTCTTCAGACGTTCAGATGTGTCTGGAGCTTCTTCCTTCTGGTGTGTTTGTTGTCTTGCTGTCAGGAGTGAAGCTGCTTCCTGGTGAGTGTTACAGCTCTTAAAGGCAGCGTGTCTGGAGTTGTTAGTTCTTCCCAGTGGGTTCGTGGTCTCGTTGGCTTCAGGAGTGAAGTTGCAGACCTTTGCAGTGAGTGTTACAGCTCATAAAGGCAGCGTGGACCCAAAAACTGAGCAGCAGCAAGATTTATTGCAAAGAGTGAAAGAACAAAGCATCCACAGCATGAAAGAGGACCCCAAACCGGTTGCCACTACTGGCTGGGGCAGCCTGCTTTTATTCTCTTATCTGACCCCACCCACATCCTGCTGATTGGTCCATTTTACAGAGAACTGATTGGTCCGTTTTGACAGAGTGCTGACTGGTGCATTTACAATACTTGAGCTAGACAGAGTGCTAGATGGAAAAGTTCTCAAAGTCCCCAGTAGGTTAGCTAGACACTGAATTAGCTAGATACAGATTATCAATTGGTGTATTTACAAACCTTGAGCTAGACACAGAGTGCTGATTGGTGTATTTACGATCCTCTAGCCATAAAAGTTCTCCAAGTCCCCATCCTGCTCAGGAGCCTAGCTGGCTTCACCTAGTGGATCCTGCACCGGGGCTGCAGGCGGAGCTGCCCGCCAGTCCAGAGCCGCGCCTGCACTCCTCAGTCCTTGGGCGGTCGATGGGACCTGGCGCCACGGAGCAGGGGGCGGCTCCCGTCGGGGAGGCTCAGGCCACGCGGGAGCCCACCGCAGGGGGTGGAGCTCAGACATGGCGGGCTGCAGGTCCCTAGCCCTGCCCCGCTGGGAGGCAGCTAAGGCCCAGCAAGAATTTGAGTGCGGCGCTGGCGTGCCGGCACTGCTGGGGGACCCGGCCAACCTCCGCAGCTGCTGGCCCTGGGTGCTAAGCCCCTCACTGCCCTGGGCCAGCGGTGCCGGCTGGCCGCTCCGTGTGCGGGGCCCGCCAAGCCACAGCCCGCGGCCCCCAGAACTTACACTGGCCCACGAGCCCTGGGCGCAGCCCCGGTTCCCGCCCGCACCTCTCCCTCCACACCTCCCCGCAAGCAGAGGGAGGCGGCTCCGGTCTCAGCCAGCCCAGAGAGGGGCTCCCACAGTGGCATGGCGGGCTGAAGGGCTCCTCAAGCGCCGCCAGAGTGGACGCTGAGGCCGAGGAGGCACTGAGAGTGAGGGCTGCTAGCACATTGTCACCTCTCACAACCATTCAGAGGCTGGAGTGAAGTTACAAAGTTGCAAATGAAGACTGGAAGGTGCTCAGTGTGATTTCTTGCAGACGGCCAATTTCTCCTCTGCCATGCAGAAAAGGTCCAAGGGAATAGCCTCTGGTTCTTTTGTTACTTAGGCGTGGAAAGTTGGGGTTTTCCTTTCAATTTAGTTCTAGGAAGTCACGTGAAACAGCCATAGGTTCCCTGCCTCCAGACCCTATTCTGTTGCCTCATTACTGCAGTCTTCTCTCCCCGCCTCTTTTAGTGACTAACATGAGGATCCGTCTTCTAATATCCCTCAGCAGTCCTTCCCCTCCGTCATTTAGGGAACTGCTCACTGGGCACTGGGACTTTGGGGAGAGTCCCAGGAGGCCCTTCTTCGTCCAGGGGCTATTTTTTTTCTCTTGCAGCCTCTCCATCTCCTAACTCAAGGGGTATAGCTCAGTCAGATTATGTTTGGCGCCCCGGGACAGTGACAAACCCAGGGCCCGTGGATAGAGGAGGCATCTCACTACACTGCACGAGGCCACCTCGCAGTAGGCAGCCTAGGCCTGCCCCAAAACCCAAGAGCCTAACCAGGAAAACAGGGGGAGGCCGCGGGCTTCATCTCCCAGGAGATGGACTACACCTCCCAGCAGGCTCTGCGCGCAGGCTGAGGATCCCTCCGCTCTTTTTTTTGTCCCGCCGGCTCGGCCCCCCGCGACCAGCCAAGGGCTAAGGCCGGGTATTTCAGAATCTGAGGTCCGTCTTCTTATCACATTTCCGGGGAGGGACGGCTAGGAGCTCCGGAGGAAAAACGGACTTTTTTTGAGGAGAAAAGCGGAGGCAGACGGTAGATGACGAGGCATCCCCGCAACTGCAAGTTTTCGCGCGCTTTGGCGCAGGTGGTTGTGGGTAGCGCGCCTGGGAGGGAGAAAGAAGTCGGGGGCCGTGGCGCGCCGGCCGCGGGGCCTGAAGGGATGTTCGAGGACGAGTCCCACGCTGAGGGGGCGGCGGTGGTCGCCGCAGCTGGGGAGGCGCTACAGGCCCTGTGCCAGGAGCTGAACCTGGACGAGGGGAGCGCGGCCGAAGCCCTGGACGACTTTACTGCCATCCGAGGCAACTACAGCCTGGAGGTGAGCAGCAGCAGGTGGGGCGGCCGGACCCTAGCCTCACCAGGCCCCACCCCTGCCCCGCCCCTTCCCCGGCCTAGAGGTGGTGGGAGTTTCCCCACCTAGGAGGGTCGCTGCGCAGCCAGGCGCCGAGGGGCGGGAGGGTGGGTGTTGCTCAGCGAATCCGCCCATCATTTTGAGGCGGGAAACTGAAGCCCAGGAAAGGAGCGGCCTAGGCCCTGCGCCACTCAAACCCCAGGCTTCCTGATCACACTTTACCCCGCTAAGCGCCACAAACGTCATGGTGGTGCCCTTAAATCGGTAAGAACAAATATAATGGTAAAGTGAAAATGAACTGCATGCCAAGACACCACTGGCCGGAGCTTTAAATGGACCCTCTCAGTTCCGTCTGAACCCCTTCTGTGATCCCCGTTCCACGCAAGAGGAAGCGGAACCCCAGACAGGTTAAGCTACAGGCCCAAGGTCACATGGGTAGAGATGGAGCCAGACCCAGGGTCTGAGCCGTTTAACCTACACCCTCTGCTTCATCACGGTGGAGCTGCTGGTTGCTGTGCAGCAGTTTGATCAAAGCCAGTGTGCATACGAAGCTGATCCCAGCCCTGCGTTTCCTCCTCCGTCAGAGCATCGTCCTGATGCTTTGCATCAGTGTCTAGCTCTGAATAAAACAAATGCCAGTTATAATTACTCGATTTTTTCCCCCATCATTCTTGCATTTTATCCTCACAACAGCCCTGTGAACATGGCATGACAATGAGTATTAGACCTGCTTTCCAAGTGATAATGCCAAGGCTCAGAAGGTTGTCTTGCCCAGGGTTATTCTAATACAGAAACCCAGGCTGGACGTGGTGGCTCACGCCTGTAATCCCAGCACTTTGGGAGGCCAAAGCGGGCGGATCACTTGAGGCCAGGAGTTTGAGACCAACCTGGGCAACATGGTGAAACCCCGTCTCTACTAAAAAGTACAAAAATTAGCTGGGTATGTTGGCGCCTGCCTGTAATCCCAGCTACTCAGAAGGCTGAGGCAGGGGAATTGCTTGAACCCAGGAGGCACAGGCTGCAGTGAGCAGAGATCACACCACTGCACTCCAGCCTAGGCGACAGAGCAAGACTCTATCTAAAAAGAGAAAGATGAGCATAAGTCCAGTGTAGACAGAATTGTGATGGAGTGTATTTCATGTAGCACTCCACCGGCCCCATGTTCAAAGGCTTTCATGTGCCAAGGGCGCTGGACCCACTCCCAGGGTGCACCACTGACTCACCACCCAGTGAAATAATTGCTGGGTTCAAAGGCATAGAGTTGGATATGTGTTGACTGTGTGCCTATATATGAAGGAAAAGTACCTGAAAAAGTCTTCCAGACTGGATAGACTGGGTAAAGGACAATGGTCCACATCCATGGATGGCATGACTGGAAAGCTGTGGGAAGAATAAGAAAGTAAGGGAGATTAGCCGGACACGGTGGCTCACGCTTGTGATCCCAGCTCTTTGGGAGGCCGAGGCGGGCGGATCATGAGGTCAGGAGATTGAGACCATCCTGGCTAACACAGTGAAACCCCGTCTCTACTGAAAATACAAAGAATTAGCCGGGCGTGGTGGCGGGCACCTGTAGTCCCAGCTACTCAGGAGGCTGAGACTGGAAAATGGCGTGAACCCGGGAGGCGGGGCTTGCAGTTAGCCGAGAT
This sequence comes from Colobus angolensis palliatus, assembly GCF_000951035.1. Taxonomy (NCBI): domain Eukaryota; kingdom Metazoa; phylum Chordata; class Mammalia; order Primates; family Cercopithecidae; genus Colobus; species Colobus angolensis. Next base: position 16,713,808 of record NW_012121820.1, read on the forward strand.
C
>NW_012121820.1:16715608-16716767 GCF_000951035.1 Colobus angolensis palliatus
TTAAGACCAGCCTGGACAACATAGTGAGACCCTATTGCTACAAAAAATAAAATAGACTGGGCATGGTGGCTCACACCTGTTATCCCAACATTTTGGGAGGCTGAGGCAGGTAGATCACTTGAGCCCAGGGGTTTGAGACCAGCTTGGGCTCCCATCTCTACAAAAATTAGCTGGGTGTGGTGGCATGTGCCTTTAGTCCCAGCTACTCCAGAGGCTAAAGTGGGGGGATTGTTTGAGCCTGGGAGGTTGAGGCCGCAGTGGCCCTGATTCCTGGGAAGTCGAGGCTGCAGTGGCCCTGATAGCACCACTGCACTCCAGCCTGGGGCAACAGAGTGAGACCCTGTTTTAAAAAGTAAAATAAAAATCAGTGTATTCTTTAATGCCTAAAAAAAAAAAAAATCGAAACAATAATTTTAGGACTCATATTTTCACCATCTTGCTAGAATTTTCATTTAGTAGCCTGTATCCAAAGGTTCTATAGTACTTAGATGCTATTCCCAAACAACTCTTCCTCTTTTTCTTTTTTTGAGAGAAAAAAGTGTCTTAAGCACTTCTCCCATCTCAGCCTCCAGGGTAGCTGGGACTATAGGCGCATACCACCACGTCCTGCTAATTTTTTGTATTTTGTAGAGATGGGGTTTTGCCGTGTTACCCAAGCTAGTCTTGAACCCCTGAACTCAAGCAGTCCACCCACATCAGCTTCCCAAAGTGCTAGGACTACATGCGTAGGCCACCATGACCAGACCCTATTCCCAAGCAATTCATGAATCAAAGCTTATAAAAATATTCATCCTTAAGCTTACCTGCCTCATTTAGTGCTTTGAGAAAATAAAATTTCTTATTCCTTCAGGGTAGGAACATTGGGTTTATTGATGGCCTCCCATTTCTACCTACCCCTTTCAGATTATTGTAAGAAATCTTTTTTTTTTTTTTTTTTTGAGACGGAGTCTCGCTCTGTCGCCCAGGCTGGAGTGCAGGGGCCGGATCTCAGCTCACTGCAAGCTCCGCCTCATGGGTTCCCGCCATTCTCCTGCCTCAGCCTCCCGAGTAGCTGGGACTACAGACGCCCGCCACCTCGCCCGGCTAGCTTTTTTTTTGTATTTTTTAGTAGAGACGGGGTTTCACCGTGTTAGCCAGGATGGTCTCGATCTCCTGACCT
>NW_012121820.1:16717733-16724073 GCF_000951035.1 Colobus angolensis palliatus
GGCTAGTTTTTTGTAGTTTTTAGTAGAGACAGGGTTTCACCGTGTTAGCCAGGATGGTCTCGATCTCCTGACCTCGTGATCCACCCGTCTCAGCCTCCCAAAGTGCTGGGATTACGCCTGTTGTATTTCAGCAATGAAGTCGTGAACTGACTGTAGCTTGGAGATGTCTGAAGTTTAATGTAGAAAATTGTTGAATTCCCAAATGTCACCTTTTTGTGGCATTGTAAATTGAGATATCTACAAATATGGAGAGCCATGCTTACTACGGTCATATGTTGCAGAACATTTCAGTCGGTGATGGACCACACATACTTTATTTTTACTATATGTTCTCTGTGTTTAGATACACAAGTAATTATTATTGTGTTACATTTGCCAACAGTATTCAGTATAGTAACATTTTCCACAGGTTTGTAGCCTAGAAACAATAAGCATACCATATAGCCTAGGTTTAGTAGCCTAAGCTATGTTTGCACAACAAAATTGCCTAATGTTGCATTTCTCAGAATATATCCCTTTCATTAAGCAATGCATATGACTGTATTTTAAAGATGACATGTTTTGGAGTAAATAATTGCCCAAATTTTTACCTCACAAAAATGACAGTCTCCTTTATGTTGCACAAGATTAGTATTAATTTTTTTTTTCTTTTTTTTTTTTTTTTTGAGACGGAGTCTCGCTCTGTCATTCAGGCTGGAGTGCAGTGGCGTGATCTCGGCTCACTGCAAGCTCCGCCTCCTGGGTTTCTCCTGCCATTCTCCTGCCTCAGCCTTCTGAGTAGTTGGACTACAGGCGCCCGCCACCATGCCCGGCTCATTTGTTGTATTTTTAGCAGAGATGGGGTTTCACCGTGTTAGCCAGGATGGTCTCAATCTCCTGACCTCGTGATCCGCCCACCTCGGCCTCCCAAAGTGCTGGGATTACAGGCATGAGCCACGGCGCCCAGCCTAGTATTAGTTTTTCATGTGTGACTCCCTTGCCAACTTTTTACTCTGTTCTTGCCTTTCCCTGCCAGACTAGTTAAAGAGAAACATAAAGCAAAAATGGTAGAAAGAAACTTCAGGATCATCAAGTCCCTTTTTTAAAATCAAGGAAGTCATGCTGACAAATTTTAGAAGAACTCTTCTGGTAATTCAGACATGCTTCACTTAATGACAGGGACATGGTCTAAGAAATGCAACATTAGGTGATTTTGTTGTGTGAACTTCACAGAGTATACTTATGCAAACCTAGATAGTATAGTCTACTACACACCTAGGCTGAGTAATGTAGCCTGTTGCTCTTGGGCTGCAAATTTGTTCAGCATGTTTCTATACTGAATACTGTAGGCAACTGTAATGGTAAGTGTGTATGTATCTAAACATAAAAGGGGTACAGTAAATTATAATTTTTTAAATATATAGAACAATTAGAACATACAGTATTAAAATCCTTTTTTTTTTTTTTGTGACGGAGTGTCCCTGTGTTGCCTAGGCTAGAGTGCAGTGGCACAATCTCTGCTCACTACAACCTCTGCCTCCCAGGTTCAAGCTATTCTCCTGCCTCAGCCTCCCGAGTAGGTGGGACTACAGGTGCGTGCCATTACACCCAGCTAATTTTTTGCATTTTTAGTAGAGACAGAGTTTTGCCATGTTGGCCAGGCTGGTCTTGAAGTCCTGGCCTCAAGTGATTCACCCGTGCCAGCCTCCCAGGCATGAACCACCGTGCCTGGCCAGTATTATAATCTTAAGTGACCACCATTGTATATGTGGTCCAGTGTTGACCAAAATGTTGTTATGTGGCATATGCCTGTATTAGATTTGGAGTGTAGGTGAAAGTGAAAGAGTTATCTTTTTTTTTTTTTAAGAGACAGGATCTTGCTCAGTTACCTGTCTTGGAATGTAGTGGCACAAACATAGCTCACTGCAGTTTTGCACTCCTGAGCTTAAGCGATCCTCTTACCTCAGCCACCCAAGTAGCTAGGACTGCAAGCAAGCACCACCATGCCTTGTTAATTTTTTTATTTTCGTTTTTAGAGTCAGAGTCTCACTACATTGCCCTGGCTAGTCTTGAACTCCTGGCCTCAAGTGATACTTCCACCTCAGACTCCCGAGTTACTGGGATTATAAACGTGAGCCACCAAGTCAGGCTTTTATCTTTAGATTAATATTAATTTATCATGTTATAGTTGTAAAAGCACAGAACTAAGAGTAAGGAGTTTTATACCCATTACTGCAGCTAGCAGCTTTGTGACCTTGGGCAAATATCTTCACTTCTCTGGCCTTTTATCTACATAAGGAAAACTGAGACCAGATAATTCTACATCTCTTGTTTCCAGAATTAAAGCGTTTTAACATAATATTATATCTGTTTTGTCTTTTGCTTGCCAGGGAGAAGTTACACACTGGTTGGCATGTTCATTATACGTTGCATGCCGCAAAAGCATTATTCCCACAGTTGGAAAGGGTATCATGGAAGGCAACTGTGTTTCACTTACCAGAATACTACGTTCAGCTAAATTAAGGTAAACCTCTTTCATATTTTTAAGTGTTATATAAGCTCTAAATTTTAGAATCAGTTTTCTCTTGTTTTGAAATCATTTGATGTCATTTAATTTTTATTTTAATTTATGTATTTATGTATTTATTTATTTATTTATTTTTGAGACAGAGTCTCACTGTGCCAGCCAGGCTGGAATGCAGTGGTGCAGTCTTGGCTTACTGCAGTCTCTGCCTCCTGGGTTCAAATGATTCTCATGCCTCAGCCTCCCAAGTATCTGGGATTACAGACACACACCACTAAGCCCGGCTAATTTTTTGTATTTGTTTTAGTAAAGATGGGGTTTCACCATGTTGCTCAGGCTGTTCTCAAACTCCTGACCTCAAGTGATCTGCCCACCTCAGCCTCCCAAAGTGCTATAGCATTACAGACGTAAGCCACTGTGTGACTTCATTTAATTCTAAGTTTGTTATAACATAGATAATCCTTTCCCAATTTTCATATTCTTTCTCTGCCTTTCACAAATTCTGCTAGAAACCTCTGTGTTAAATCTTTAGCTATACTTTTTAAAATCAATTTTTTAAAATTTGGAAATAATTTTAGGCTTACAGAAAAGTTGCAAAAATAAGAAAAGGATAATACCCATATATCCTTGACTCAGAGTCACCTGTTATTGACATTTTACCCCTTTTGCTTTCTCATTTGATTTTTCTTTCTTCAATATATAGATCTGTCTCTCTTTTTTTTTTTTTTTTTTGAGACGGAGTTTTGCCCTTGTTGCCCAGGCTAGAGTGCAATGGTGCGATCTTGGCTCACCACAACCTCTGCCTCCCGGGTTCAAGCGATTCTCCTGCCTCAGCCTCCCGAGTAGCTGGGATTACAGGCATGTGCCACCACGCCTAGCTAATTTTTTTGTATTTGTTTTAGTAAAGATGGGGTTTCACCATGTTGCTCAGGCTGTTCTCAAACTCCTGACCTCAAGTGATCTGCCCACCTCAGCCTCCCAAAGTGCTATAGCATTACAGACGTAAGCCACTGTGTGACTTCATTTAATTCTAAGTTTGTTATAACATAGATAATCCTTTCCCAATTTTCATATTCTTTCTCTGCCTTTCACAAATTCTGCTAGAAACCTCTGTGTTAAATCTTTAGCTATACTTTTTAAAATCAATTTTTTAAAATTTGGAAATAATTTTAGGCTTACAGAAAAGTTGCAAAAATAAGAAAAGGATAATACCCATATATCCTTGACTCAGAGTCACCTGTTATTGACATTTTACCCCTTTTGCTTTCTCATTTGATTTTTCTTTCTTCAATATATAGATCTGTCTCTTTTTTTTTTTTTTTTTTTGAGATGGAGTTTTGCCCTTGTTGCCCAGGCTAGAGTGCAATGGTGCGATCTTGGCTCACCACAACCTCTGCCTCCCGGGTTCAAGCGATTCTCCTGCCTCAGCCTCCCGAGTAGCTGGGACTACAGGCACGTGCCACCACACCCAGCTAATTTTTGTATTTTTAGTAGAGACAAGGTTTCACCATATTGGCCAGGCTGGTCTCAAACTCCTGACCTTATGATCCACCCGCCTCAGCCTCCCAAAGTGCTGGGATTACAGGCATGAGCCACTGTGCCCACCCTCACCCCCTCTTTTAATAGATGGTTCCCAATTTTGGATTTGTCTCCTATTAACTTTTGATTAGATGCAGGCTATTCATTCCCTGATGGAAAACTATGTAAGTGATTTTGTGTTCTAAGGATATCACATCTGATGATGGCACGTGTTATCCACCTGCATCTCATTGGTGATGTTAATTTTTATCATCTGGTCAAGATGTTGTCCTGTTTCTCTACTGTATATTAATTTTTTTCCCCTTGCAGCTACTCAGTGGATCTCAGATACATCTTTTACTTACTCTAGTATCAAGCATATAGAATTATTTGGCTGGATAGGAAACGAAACATTTAGCGATCCAGTTTGGATTCATGCTAATATTCTTTGTTTCTGGGACAAAACTATTTGTGGTCATTGTCTATTTGCTATTCCTGGGTTTCCAGAATAGAAGAGGAGCAAAGTTTAAAGCCCTATCCAGGAATGGCAAATAGATTTTAGTTCATGCTAAATTTAAATTTTTTTTTTTTTTTTTTTGAGATGGAGTTTCACTCTTGTTGCCCAGGCTGAAGTGCAATGGCCTGATCTCAGCTCACCATAGCCTCTGACTCCCAGGTTCAAGTGATTCTCCTGCCTCAGCTTCCCCAGTAGCTGGGATTACAGGTGTTTGCCACCACGCCTGGCTAATTTTTTGTATTTTTAATAGAGACAGGGTTTCACCATGTTGGCCGGCCTGGTTTTGAACTCCTGACCTCAGGTGATCCACCTGCCTCAGCCTCCCAAAGTGCTGGGACTACAGATGTGAGTCACCATGTCCAGTCTAAAAAAAATGTTTTTAAACAATTTTGGTTGTAAAAATAAAATAAGATGATAAAAATTAAATGAAGATCAACGGGGTTAATTTTTTAATTCAGCAAGACATTATCATTGTTAGTATAAAACAATCTGATCTTTTTCTGTCAATGTTTCTCATCATTGTTCATATAATTTCAAAAATCTTTGTAATAATAAATTCTGGGGGAAACTGAACAAAAAAGAATTACAACAAAAACTGTGGAGCAGTACATTGCAGGAGAATCACTTGAACCTTGGAGGTGGAGGTTGCAGTGAGCTGAGATAGCGCCACTGCACTCCAGCCTGGGCGACAGAGCAAGACTCCATCTCAAATAAAAAGACGAGGCTGGGTGCGGTGGCTCACGCCTATGATCCCAGCACTTTGGGAAACCGAGCCAGGTGGATCACAAGATCAGGAGATCGAGACCATCCTGGCTAACAAGTGAAACCCCGTCTCTACTAAAAATACAAAAAATTAGCTGGGTGGGCACCTGTAGTCCCACCTACTCAGGAGGCTGAGGCGGGAGAATGGTGTGAACCCAGGAGGTGGAGCTTGCAGTGAGCCAAGATCGCGCCACTGCACTCCAGCCTGGGCGACAGGGCAACACTACGTCTCAAAAAAAAAAAAAATCAAATTTCAAATAATGAAACAAACTCTGGGGATAGATGGTAGTGATGATTGCACAGTGTGAATGTACTTAATGTTACTGAACTATAGACTTAACAATGGTTGCAATGATAAAGGTTGTTTGTTATGTATGTTTTACCACACACACACACACACAAATGTATTTTCAAAGTTTTTAAATAATACAGAAGGCATATAAGTAGAAAGGAATCTCCTTGGCCAGGCACAGTGGCTCACACCTGTAGTCCCAGCACTTTGGGAGGCTGAGGTGGGCGGATCACCTGAGGTCAGGAGTTCAAGACCAGCCTAGCCAACATGATGAAACACCGTCTTTACTAAAAATACAAAAAAGTTAGCGGGCATGGTAGTGGGCGCCTGTAATCCCAGCTACTGGGGAGGCTGAGGCAGGAGAATCGCTTGAACCCAGGAAACGGAGGTTGCAGTGAGCAGAGATCATGCCATTGTACTCCAGTGTGGGTGACAAGAGTGAAACTCCATCTCAAAGAAAGAGAGAAAGGTGTCTCCTTTTGGCATTCTCCATAATTAACCATTATTGATAATTTCTTCTGGCTGGGCGCAGTAGCTCACGCATATAATCCCAGCACTTTGGGAGGCTTAGACGGGCGGATCACCTGGGGTCAGGAGTTCAAGATCAGCCTGGCTAACATGGTGAAACCTTGTTTCTATAAAAATACAAAAAATTAGTCAAGCGTGGTGGGGCACACCTGTAATTCCAGCTACTTAGGAGGCTGAGGCAGGAGAATTTCTTGAACTTGGGAGGTGGAGGTTGCAGTGA
>NW_012121820.1:16731903-16735243 GCF_000951035.1 Colobus angolensis palliatus
AAAAAAAAAAAAAAAAAATCCATTAAAAATAGTTACAAACTTATGAAAAAAAAAACCCCTAAGTCTTTTTAAAATGTAGATTGATATTCTCAAAGTCCCTTTCCCCCAAAATGTTTTTATCTTTTATTTATTTATTTATTTTTGAGATAGAATCTCGCTCTGTTGCCCAGGCTGGAGTGCAATGGCACGGTCTCTGCTCACTGCCGCCTTTGCCTCCTGGGTTCAAGTGATTCTCCTGCCTCAGCCTCCCCAGTAGCTGTGACTACAGGCGTGTGCCACCACACCTGGCTAATTTTTGTACTTTTTGTAGAGACGGGGTTTCACTATTTTGGCAAGGCTGATCTGGAACTCCTAACCTCGTGATCCGCCCACCTCAGCCTCCCAGAGTGTCAGATTACAGGCATGAGCCACCGCGCCCAGCCTGTTTTTATCTATTTTATTTTTTGTTTGTGTTTTTTGAGACAGGGTCTCACTTTGTCACCCAGGCTGAAGTGCAGTGTCATGATCTCGGCTCACTTGCAACCTCCCCCTTCTGGGCTCAAGCGATCCTCCCATCTCAGCCTCCTGAGTAGCGAGGACTACAGGCACATTTCACCACGCTCAGGTAATTTTTGTATTTTTAGTTGAGACAGGGTTTCACCATGTTGGCCAGGCTGGTCTCAAGCTCTTGGCCTCAAGTGATCCACCCACCTCAGCCTCCCAAAGTATTAAGATTACAGGCATGAGCCGCCACACCCAGCCTCCCCCAAAACGTTATTTTTAAGTGTCAAATTTTTAATGCTAAAAGAGCAGTTACCCAGCATCGATGTGTTCATTCAGAGAAATAAACAAAAATTTCAAATGATTTTATTTGTTTTGACTTATAATAATTTGGGCTGTTTTCAAAATTTCAATTTAGATATAATTTTTAAACTTTTATTATTATTATTATTATTATTATTTGAGTCAGGGTCTTACTCTGTTGCCCAGGCTAGAGTACAGTAACATGATCTCAGCTCCCTTCTACCTCTGCCTTCCAGATTCAAGCAGTCCTCCCACCTCACCCTCCCGAGTAGCTGGGACTACAGGTATGTGCCACCATGCCCAGCTAATTTTTGTAGCTCTATTTTTTTCTTTAGGGATAGGGTTTCACCATGTTCCCCAAGCTTGTCTTGAAGTCCTGAGCTCAAGTGATCTGCCCGCCTTTGCCTCCCAAAGTGCAGGGATTACAGGTGTGAACCACCACACCTGGTCCCATCACTAGATTATTTGTACCTAATACAATGTAAATACTACGTAAGTAGTTGTTACACTGTATACTTTAGGGAATAATCACAAGAAATGAAGTTGGTAGATGTTCAATATGGACACAATCATCCTTTTTTTCCAAATATTTTTGATGTGTAGTTGGTTGAATCCATTTATGTGAAACTCACAGATATGGAGGGTAAATTCTAGAGAGAGAGAGAGAGTGGAGAGTATGTGCATGTGTGTGTGTGGTGTTGGCGGTAGGGTAAAATATATATCACATAAAATTCATAAAATTGACAATTTTTAAGTTCAGTGACATTATATACCTTCACCTTCACATTGTTCAACCATCACCACCACCATCTCCCGAACTTTCTTATCTTCCCAAACTATACACACTAAATGGTAACTCAGCCGTTGAGCTGCTAGTCCAGCCCAGCTCTGCCTCACTGAACTTTGCTGTGCTCTGCTCCACTGAGGTGCAGGGCTGACTGTGTCAGCACCAGCAGGAGGGATGGCTGGCCCCAGCCTGAGGAGGAGGAAAAGAAGGAGGTACGCAGGTCCCTGGGGTTTCTGGTTCTGGTATTTTCGTCCCTGGGCCTCTGCATTGTCGTGAGGCAGAAACCTTATAATCCTGGCCCAGCCTCACAGGCTCCTCCCACAGAGAGACACATGCTCTGTGCTGTCGTCTAGTGGCTGCTTGACATTTTGGCAACCATGAAGGGACCTGAAGCGAGCCTCCATTTGCTGATATTACAGTCGGAGCCTTGGTACCATTCACCCAATCTCACTGAGCCAGCAGGGGTCTCTGGTGAGTCTCCTCTCAGGTTTCGAATCTTCCTAATTTTGGTTTGAGATTCATACTTTATTCAAGCAACCAATTCCACACTTGATGGAGCTGGAATTAAAGTTCTGCTTTTAAGGACACAATCATAGACACTGGTTATTTTACCTAGGCTTTGATTGGAATGGCATATTTTCGATATAACCAGACTGCTTTAAAACATTGAGGTTGTTTTTGTTTTTTTAGAGACAGGCTTTTACTCTGTTGCTCAGGCTGGAGAGCAATGGCGTGATCATAGCTCACTACAGCCTCAAACTCTGGGGGTCAAGTTGTCCTCTTGACTCAGTGACCTAAGTAGCTGGGGCTATAGGTGCACTCCACCAAGCCTGGCTAATTGTTTGTTTTGTCTTGTTTTTTTGTTTCTTCTTAGAGACTGGGTCTGGCTTTGTTGCCCAGGTTGGTCTTGAACTTCTGGCTTCAGGAGATCCTCCTACCTTTGCCTCCTAAAGCACTAAAGCACTGGGATTACAGGTGTGAGCCACTGCACCAGACAAGATTTACTTTATAGAGCTGATAAAAAAGATTGGAAAGATTGACTCACCATTGCAGAACAATCATGTATTTGGGTCATATTTAGGTCAATATCTCACACCATTAGGAAGGTTCATTCCTAAGAAGTTGAGTCCCGTGGAGGGGGGAATATTACAAAGGACCAAAGCTGAATTTTAAACAAGAGAGAAGTGGTCCTGGAACCTGTTTCAGACTACATGACCGTCCCTTTGATCAAAGCAATTCCTTGAGCAATCATTATTGTTCGAAGATTCCCTAACAAGGTCCCTGACCTTACAGTAAGTAAAAAATGTCACTTTCTGACAAGCCCAGGAACCTCAAGAAAGTTTGGGACTTCAGGAAGAGAGGATTTCACCCAGTCGCATACAGGTATTATGGGAACAGTCTGATGATGGATCCTTGGCTTGTCTTCTTAGCCTCAAGGCTTTTAAAAGTCTAATCCAGAATTCCTTATGAATGTTCCAACAAAACCAACTTTAAAGAGCCTAGGTGGCCACTCACTGTTCTTATTGCCCCCTATGCAAATAATCAGGCCAAATATATTACTAAAACTTATTTTGCAAGCAAATTGCGAGCCAGTCATGGTGGCTCACACCTATAATCCCAGCACTTTGGGAGGCCTAGGCAGGTGGATCACTTGAGGTCAGGAGTTCGAGACTAGCCTGGCCAACATGGTAAAACCCTGTCTCTACTAAAATTACAAAAATTTGCCGGGTGCAATGGTGGGCGCCTGTAATCCAAACTACTTGGGAGGCT
>NW_012121820.1:16735883-16743569 GCF_000951035.1 Colobus angolensis palliatus
CGGGCACGGGCAGCATTTTGGGAGGCCAAGATGGGCAGATCACTTGAGGCCAGGAGTTCGAGACCAGTCTGGCCAACATAGCAAAGCCCCGTCTTTACTAAAAATACAAAAAATAGCTGAGCATGTTGGTGCTTGCCTGTAATCCTAGCTACTTGGGAGGCCAAGGCATGAGAATTGCTTGAACCCAGTGGACAGAGGTGGCAGTGAGCCGAGATTGCCACCGCACTCCAGCCTAGGCAACAGAGCGAGTCTCTGTCTCAAAAAATAAAATTAAATAAATAAATAAAATAAATATTTTTTAAAAAAGTAAATTGGTCCCACTAAGATTAATCTTTGGTAAAAATGGGGAATTGAAGAGAAAAAAAAAGTACATTCTATCAAAATTATAGCATACCTGTTATTAAATTCCAGCCTTGACCATTTTTTTAGTTTATTATTTGCATACAATTTGGACCAAGTCCTGAATTCTTTCCTGTCTACAAGTCTTCAAATTGATGTTTCCAAATTTTTCTCCCACTTTTCTGACTTGAAATCACTAAAATTAAAACTGCGTTTTCCTGAAGCCTGGCAAACTGAAACTGGACAATTTTATATAAACTTCAGAAAAGTCACCACAGTAGCTTACATATAAAAACTTCTGTGGGCTGGGCATGGTGGCTCATGCCTGTAATTTCAACACTTTGGGAAGCCGAGGTGGGAGGATCGCTTGTGAGGGAGCCCAGGAGTTCAGGACCAGCCTGGGCAACATAGTAAGAGTCTACTTTTTAGGCTCTACAAAAAGATTTTACGAAGAATGTTAGTGAAGTGTGGTGATATGCGCCTGTAGTCCCGGCTATCTTGGGAGGCTGAGGTAGGAGACTCCCTTGAGCCCAGGAGTTCCAGACTATAGTGAGCTATGATCATGCCACTGCACTCCAGCCTAGGTGACAGAGAAAGACCCTTCTCAAAAAAAAAAAAAAAAAAAAAGCTTTAAGCCCAGCATCTAAAAATCTCAACTGGCTGCCCCCGGACTCAAAAACTAAGTAGCTTTATCCCAGATAAATCAGATAACATCACTAAGTTAATGGCCGATATAATGACCCAAATAAAAGGTTGGCTAAATAGCTGGTTTAGATCTTGGGAAACTTGATAACAAAAAAATGTTATTTATTCTAAAAATTATAGTCATTTGTTATTTTTTGTCTATAGTGCTGTTACGGCATTTGGGGGTTTTTTGGTTTCTTTTTTTTTTTTTTTTTGCCTGAGACAGGGTCTTACTCTGTGGCATCAGCTGGAGTGCAGTGGTGCCATCTCAGCTCACTGCAGCCTCTACCTCCTGGGCTCAATTAATCATCCCATCTCACCCTCCCAAGTAGCTGGGACTTACAGGTACACACCATCATGCCAGGCTAATTTTTGTAGTTTTTGTTTTGTAGAGATGGGATTTGCCATGTTGCCCAGGCTGGTCTTAAACTCCTGAGCTCCAAGGGTCTTCCTACTTCAGCCTCCTAAAGTGCTAGGAACCCATGACAATTACATCTTGAGTGTGAAATGTTAAATATACCTCCCACCCCTCTGCCCCCGCCCCAAAAAAAAGACCACTTTGACTAATCAGATCATTGTAACTATACATTAAGCCTTACATAGGAAAATATTAGTGTTAAATTTCAAATAAAACCAAAAGAAAAACTCCCCATTTCACCCTTACCCCAGCCTCAGCAACCACCATTCTACTTTCTCTTCCTCTATGAATTTGATTACTCTGAGCATCTCATAGACGTGTCATCATACAATATCTGTTCTTTTGTGAAATGCTTATTTCACTTAGCATAATGTCCTCAAGAAAATGGCTGATTCCAATGCTGAGCAGACTTGTTTTCTCTGATGCATCTGGAACAGCTTCTTATGCCAGAAAGTAAGGAATGCTCAACAAAATGGTGGAGTTGTGTCAAAGGAACTTAGAAGCTAGACTGAAAAGACTCCTATTAGTAGACTCCCATTATTAGAAAGGAATGCTGCTTACATTAGAATGCCAGCTAATAAATGTAGAAAAGAATGGTAGAATTAGAAAATAATCACCATTTTGCAACCTCATAGTAATAATTTATTCAGTCAAAGATCATCAATGGATATTAAAACTAGTGAATAAAAGTTTGATGAAGAACAGAATATTTACATAATTGCAAAGTATCTCCTGTGAATCACTAATTACAAAGGAAAAAATAGAAACTTTGGAAAACATGGCACGTACCACCTAAATCAAGTACAAAGTTATCAGTAATGGGACTAATGGATATCACCCTCTGACGAGGATATGACATCACTTAGGTAGTACTCTTGTCAAAAATACATAGCCTAAATGTAATAATGAGGGAAGCATGAGACAAACCCAAATTAGGGACATACTACAAATAACTGACCAATTGTCTTCTAAAATGTTCGTGTTACAAAGAAGTCTGAGGAACTGGTTCCAGGCTGAAAGAAACAGAAAGGAAATGATACCTAAATGCAATACATGCTACTAGATTAGGATGCTTAAAATTGCTACAAAAGAACATTTGGATAATTGGTAAATTTTAAATTTAAGTTGAAATATGGACTAATATTTTATTAATGTAAAATTTTCTGGTTTTGATAATTGTACTTTGGTTATGTAAGAGAATATCCTTTTTTTCAGAAAATAGAAACTGAAGTATTTTTGGGTAAAGGGCATGAAAGCTAAATGTGACTCTCAGATGGTTCAGAAAAAATTATATGTATGTTGCAATAACTAGGATTATCCAGAGAAACAGAGTCAACAAGCTATATATAGAGAGAAATTTATTTTAAGGAATTGGCTCACACGATGGTGGAGACTTGGAGAGTTGAAAGTCTGATGGGGTAGGCCCCATGTTGGAGACTGCACTTTGAGTTTCCATCTTGAGGGAAGAGCTGCAGTTTGAGTCTTGAGGGAGTCTTGTGGCAGAATTTCTTCTTACTCAGGGGAGGTCAGTCTTTTTTCTATTAAGACCTTCAGCTGATTGGATGAGTTCCACCTACATTTTGAAGAGTAATCTCCTTTACTAAAAGTCCACCAATCTAAATGTTGATTTCATCTAATAAACACCTTCACAAAAAGATCCAGAATATTTGAGAAAATATCTGGGCATTGTGGCCCAGCCAAACTGACACATAAAATTTACTACCATATATGCATATGTATATACAGTATACTTGTATATATAGAAAGAGATGGACGGGCATGGTGGCTCACACCTATAATCCCAGCACTTTGGGAGGCCAAGGTGGGCGGATCATCGAGGGCATGCGTTTGAGACCAGCCTGACCAATATGATGAAACCCGTCTCTACTAAAAATACAAAAAATTAGCTGGGTATGGCGGCGGGCGCCTGTAGTCCCAGCTACTCGGGAGGCTGAGACAGAAAAATTGCTTGAACCCGGGAGGCGGAGGTTGCAGTGAGCCGCAGTTGTGCCACTACACTCCAGCCTGGGCGACAGAGCAAGACTCCACCTCAAAAAAAAAGAAAGAAAAAGATGATGAAGCAGATATACAAAATGCCAGTATTTGGTAAGGGATATAAAGGACTTCTTGTGCTGTCTTTGCAAGTGTAGGTTTGATGGTATTTCAAAGTAAAAAGTTTAAAGGATAAAAGGAATGGTATACAATGGAATAAACTCCAGTTCTTAAAATGATACAAAGGGTTTTACTGATGTAAAAACATGCCCAAGATGAATTAGAGGAAAAAGCAAGGTGCAGAATATTGTAGGTACATTAATCCTTATTTATCCTTGGTTTCACTTTCCATGGTTTCAGTAACCCGTCAGCCATGGTTTGAAAATATTAAATGGAAGATTTGAGAAATAAATACATTTAAGTTTTAAATTGTGTATGGTTTTGAGTAGCATAATGAAGTCTTGTGCTATTCACTCCATCCTGCTTGGGACGTGAATCATCTCTTTATTTACTGTATCCATGCTGTATATGCTACCTGCCTGTTAGCCACTTAGTAACTCTCTCGGTTATCAGATTGACAGATCACAAGAAGGGTGAGTACAGTACAATAAGGTATTTTGAGAAAGAGAGAGAGACCACATTCACATAACATTTATTATAGTAAATTGTTATAATTGTTCTGTTTTATTATTGTTAAACTCTTACTGTGCCTAATTTGTAAATGAAACTTTATCATAGGTATATGCGTATAGGAAAATATATACTCTATATAAGGTTCTGTACTATTTGCAGTTTCAGGCATCTCTGAGTCTTGCAATATATTCCCTGAAGATAAATGGGGGGACTGCTGTTGTAGTATGACATAATTTGAGTAGAAAAAATTATGTATGGTGGTATATGTTTATAAATTCCCAAAATACCTCTGCAAGGATAAACCAAAAAACTGGTGACAGTGTATTACTCCCTAAGGCAACTATGATTGCCTTAATGGAGAAAAACTGGGAGGCAGGTGATGAGAGAGAGACTTTTCATTTTACATCCTTTAGTAACTTTCAGAATTTTGTGCTTGTGTATATTACTTATTAAAAAAATAAAACCTTCACACAAAGTATCATGATACGCATCTTTGTATTTTTACCTGTATTTTTTATTTTCTCCTTAGGTTAGAGTCTTTAAAAAGTAATTTCTGGATGAAAGGATTTGAGCATATTTAAGGCTTTTTATTCATGTTGCCAAATTGCCTCTAGAAAAGTGAACAAATTAGGCCAGTGTGGTGACTCACACCTGTAATCCCAGCACTTTGGGAGGCCAAGGCAGGTGGATCACCTGAGGTCAGGAGTTTGAGACTACCCTGGCCAACATGGCGAAACCCCCATCTCTACCAAAAATACAAAAATTAGCCAGGCATGGTGGCATGTACCTATAATCCCAGCTACTCAGGAGGCTGAGGGAAGAGAATCACTTCAACCCAGGAGGTGGAGGTTGCAGTGAGCCAAGATTGCGCCACTGCACTCCAGCCTGGGAGACAGACCGAGACTCCATCTAAAAAAAAAAAAAAAAATTAACAAATTAATATTTCTAACATATTTACACATATTTACTGTAACCTTTTTGGAGTGGTGTTGTGGGGAGGTATTTTTTCATAGCCTATTGAGATATTATCACATACCATATAATTCATCCATTTAAACTGTACAGTTCCATGTTTTTTTGTATTTTCACAGAGTTGTGTAACCACCACCACAATACATTTTAGGACATTTTCATCACCCCAAAAAGAAACCCCTGTTAGCATTCACTTCCTATTCCAACCCCCACACCCAGCTATTGGCAGCCATTGATCTAACTTCTGTCTGTATAGAGTTTTCTATACTGGACATTTCATATAAATGGAATCATATAATATGTGGTCTTCTGTGTTGGCTTCTTTCATTTAGGATAATGGTGTCAAGGTTCATCCATGATGTAGCATGTATCAGCAGTTCTTTTTATGGTTGAATAATATTCCATTGCATAGATACACCACATTTTGTTTATCCATTTATCAGTTAATGAGTTATTTCTACCTTTTGGGTATTGATTAGTGTTGCTATGAACATTTGTATACAACTTTTTATGTGGACATATATTTTTTCTTTTGGATATATATGGAGAGGAGTGGAATTGCTGAGTCATATGGTGATTCTATGTTTAACTTTTCTTTGAGACAGAGTCTCACTCTGTCACCCAGGCTGTAGTGCAGTGGCATGATCTCGGCTCACTGCAACCTGTGCCTCCCAGGTTTCAACGATTCTTGTGCCTCAGCCTCCTGAGTGGCTGGGATTGCAGGCATGAACCACCGCTCCCAGCCCTGTGTTTAACCTTTTGAGGAACTATCAGGCTGTTTTCCAAGGTGCCTGTACCAGTTTACATCCCCACCGGGAATTTACAAGGGTTCCAGTTTCTCCACATTCTTGCCAATTCTTGTTATTATCCATCTTTTTTATTGTAGCCATCCCAGTTTTGATTTGCATTTTCCTGATGGCTAATGATGTTGAGCATCTTTTCATGTACTTGCTTGGATAGTGTATTCTCTTCTCTCTCGAGAGAGAGAGAGAGTTTTTTTTTTTTTTCTGAGACAGTGTCTTACTCTGTCACCAGGCTGGAATGCGATGGTGTCATCATGGCTCCCTGCACTCTCAACCTCTCAGACTCAAGCAATCTGCCCACCTCAGCCCCCCGAATAGCGAAGACCACAGGTGCATGCCACCATGCCAAGCTAATTTTTAAACTTTATATAGAGACAGGGTCTCTCTATGTTGCCCAGGCTGGTCTCGAACTCCTAGACTCAAGCTATTTTCCCGCCTCAGCCTCCCAAAGTGCTGGCATTACAGGTGTAAGCTACCATGCCAGCCTTAAAATATTTTTAATTTTTTTATGAGATGAGATCACATTATGTTGCCCAGACTCATCTCGAATTCCTTGGCTCAAGCAATCCTCCTGCCTAAGACTCCTGAGTAGCTGGGACTGTAGGTACATGCTGTCACACCCAACTTAAGTAGTGTATTCTTTTTCTTTTTTTGAGACAGAGTCTTGCTCTGTCATCCAGGCTGGAGTTCAGTGATGTGATTACAGCTCACTGCAGCCTTGACCCTGGGCTCGAGCAATCTTCCCGCCGCAGCCTCTTGAGTAGCTGGGACTATAGGTGCACACTACCAAGTCTAGTTAATTTTTCAATATTTTGGAGAGATGAGGTCCCACTATGTTGCCCAGGCTGGTCTCAAAC
Source organism: Colobus angolensis palliatus (assembly GCF_000951035.1). NCBI lineage: Eukaryota > Metazoa > Chordata > Mammalia > Primates > Cercopithecidae > Colobus > Colobus angolensis. The sequence goes on from NW_012121820.1 coordinate 16,742,582, forward strand.
TCCTGGGCTCAAGCAATCCTCCTACCTCAGTCACCCAAAGTGCTGGGATTATAGGTATGAGCCACCACACCCAGCAGTATCATATTCTTTATAACAGAATCCCAATGAATTGAAAGCTGTGAAGTTTACTTTCCTTCTTATTTTAGTTTTAAAAACTGTAATCATGTTTTAAGTTATAACAGTACTATAAGATTTTTTTGTTTTCAAACATTCTGATGCATTTTGTTCCAGGTTAGGAAAACCATTCTTGGGAGAGCAGTATGTGCAATGGATTATATGATGATGTAGTAGTCAAGGCTCTTATTTATAAAAAGCAGGTATCAGTCTAGGCAACAAAAGGTGAGACCCCTGTCTCTAAAAAACATTTTAAAATTAGCTGGGTATGGGGGCACATACCTGTTGTCCCAGCTACTTGGGAGGCTGGAGCGGGAGGATTGATTATTTGAGCCCAGGAAGTTGAGCCTGCAGTGAGCCACGATCACGCCACTGTACTTCAGCCTGAGTGACAGAGCAGGACCCTATCTCAAAAAAATAAAAGATATCACTTTTCAACTTTGGCTGACTTAAAAGAAGTATTGGATAGGTGATAAAATCTTTAGGATGACTTAAGAAAACTAGGCTTAGAAAAGGCCAGGAACAAAAGGAGGGTGGCCACACAGCCAAAGACCGTATCACAGAATCCATCTAGCAAGGACACAGTTTGCATAGCTAGCAATGCTGTCCCTGGACATTGCCACTTTATTTGTGCCGGGAGCTTGATCCTGCTGTAAGAATTTACCGCTTCTTCACCTCTCTGCACCACCAGCTTCAGATTCAAAATCTCAGGCAGGTGTATCTGACAAAGGATATGATTATATGCCTTCATCCTAGCTTCCAGTAAAGCTGATCTGTCTAGTGGTAGACAGGGTTCAAAAGTGGAAATGTCCTCAAAGCAAAGCGTTTCACACGCAAAATGTGATCATCCAAATATAAAAACAATTTTTTTTTT